>NW_028296658.1:0-139700 GCF_055471065.1 Atractosteus spatula | reverse complement strand
TGGAGCAGTCCCGCTCGTACAGGTGGACCACGTTCCCGAACTTGTCGCCTGAGGGACACAGACAGACACCGCGCTCAGCTCCCCGGAGACGCGCGTCGTCCGAGACACGGACACGGATCAGCTCCGCGACACTGCGTTAACCTGCCCCCAGGAGTCACACAGGTGAGCCACAGTCCCACACCTGAGACACTGCGTTATCCTGCCCCCAGGAGTCACACAGGTGAGCCACGGTCCCACACCTGAGACACTGCGTTAACCTGCCCCTAGGAGTCACACAGGTGAGCCACGGTCCCACACCTGAGACACTGCGTTAACCTGCCCTGAGGAGTCACACAGGTGAGCCACGGTCCCACACCTGAGACACTGCGTTATCCTGCCCCTAGGAGTCACACAGGTGAGCCACGGTCCCACACCTGAGACACTGCGTTAACCTGCCCTGAGGAGTCACACAGGTGAGCTACGGTCCCACACCTGAGACACTGCGTTAACCTGCCCCTAGGAGTCACACAGGTGAGCCACGGTCCCACACCTGAGACACTGCGTTAACCTGCCCCTAGGAGTCACACAGGTGAGCAACGGTCCCACACCTGAGACACTGCGTTAACCTTCCCTGAGGAGTCACACAGGTGAGCCACGGTCCCACACCTGAGACACTGCGTTAACCTGCCCTGAGGAGGCACACAGGTGAGCCACGGTCCCACACCTGAGACACTGCGTCAACCTGCCCTGAGGAGTCACACAGGTGAGCCACGGTCCCACACCTGAGACACTGCGTTAACCTGCCCCTAGGAGTCACACAGGTGAGCTACGGTCCCACACCTGAGACACTGCGTTAACCTGCCCTGAGGAGTCACACAGGTGAGCTACGGTCCCACACCTGAGACACTGCGTTAACCTGCCCCTAGGAGTCACACAGGTGAGCCACGGTCCCACACCTGAGACACTGCGTTAACCTGCCCCTAGGAGTCACACAGGTGAGCTACGGTCCCACACCTGAGACACTGCGTTAACCTGCCCCTAGGAGTCACACAGGTGAGCAACGGTCCCACACCTGAGACACTGCGTTAACCTTCCCTGAGGAGTCACACAGGTGAGCCACGGTCCCACACCTGAGACACTGCGTTAACCTGCCCTGAGGAGGCACACAGGTGAGCCACGGTCCCACACCTGAGACACTGCGTCAACCTGCCCTGAGGAGTCACACAGGTGAGCCACGGTCCCACACCTGAGACACTGCGTTAACCTGCCCCTAGGAGTCACACAGGTGAGCTACGGTCCCACACCTGAGACACTGCGTTAACCTGCCCTGAGGAGTCACACAGGTGAGCTACGGTCCCACACCTGAGACACTGCGTTAACCTGCCCCTAGGAGTCACACAGGTGAGCCACGGTCCCACACCTGAGACACTGCGTTAACCTGCCCCTAGGAGTCACACAGGTGAGCTACGGTCCCACACCTGAGACACTGCGTTAACCTGCCCCTAGGAGTCACACAGGTGAGCCACGGTCCCACACCTGAGACACTGCGTTAACCTGCCCCTAGGAGTCACACAGGTGAGCCACGGTCCCACACCTGAGACACTGCGTTATCCTGCCCCCAGGAGTCACACAGGTGAGCCACGGTCCCACACCTGAGACACTGCGTTAACCTGCCCCTAGGAGTCACACAGGTGAGCCACGGTCCCACACTCGAGACCCTGATCAGCTCCGAGACGCTGCATTAACCTGCCCTGAGGAGTCACACAGGTGAGCCACACCCGAGACCCTGATCAGCTCTCCCTGGAGACACTGCATTAACCTGCCCCGAGTGACAAGGGTTCCCCCCCCCCCCCCCCAGACCCAGTACCCACCCCCCGATGCGCACACTCAGCATCACTCTTCAACCTCAGCTTAGACTCATCAAGGTCGAGGGGCTTAACCGACAGACTCCTCTCCGAGGGCAGATCTTAAACCCCCGTGTCTCCCCTGCTGCCGCCGCAGAAAACGGACAAGCAGGAGAGCCGCAGCCCCGAGCTCGGACCTGGTACCGATTGCCCGCACAGAACCGCGCCTTCCTCGCCCACGGGGGCCGACGCCACAGGGAACAACCAGGCAGAGGCTCCTCACCCAGGATCTGCACCTCGATGTGCCGGGGCTTCTCGATGAACTTCTCCACGAACAGCGCCCCGTTCCCGAAGGCGGCCAGCGCTTCCGAGTACGCCCGCTGGTAGTTCTCCTCCAGCTCCTGCACGGACACGGAGACGGGGCGGGAGAGAGAGAGGCTGGGTGAAGACGACCTGGAGTCTGGGACCCTTCCCTGGAGCACATCTCATCCTGGCGCATCTTTGCCTCTCCTCTCGCACCTGAGGACAGCTTTCGGCACGAAGCAAACCTTCTCCTGGCGCTTTGCACACCAGCAAGTCTCTCGCCGGGTGCAGTACCCCCAACACGCCACAGGAGGGCAGTGTACACCGCAAGGTGTAGCCCTCAGCAGCCGCGCTCGCTGATTTATTCAAACAATGATTATAGGTCAGCCGAGCAGCAACATACAGTTACAATAACAGGATGGATTACGACACGATTGCAGCCTGTTAACCTGGAGAGGTGCTCTTTCTGTGCATGGTGGACGGTTTTGTGCAGAATCTCAAATAACACCATGGGTATAGCAGTCACCCAGCCAGGAGCAGATCCCTGCTTATTCCCAGGTAGACTAGACTAGATCCAATCCCAGAAACACAGGGAACAAGGCAGGACCACAACCCGGATGAGACACCAGGTATGCCAGGAGGCAGGCCAACATGGGAGGAGAGAAGGCGCTCCGACTCAGGGCCCAGAGACCACGCACACTCCTCAGAGGAATCGAACCCAGGACCCAAGAGCTGTGAGGGTTAACGCCCCGTCCCCCTGCTAGAGAAGGGTAATTGTAAAAGTGATAAATGCTGTCAGCTCTCTCCCCTACACAGGACAGCCCTCCCTCGCCCCTGCTGGCACCTCCTCGGACTGGACTATAGCGCCCCCCCGTGGGCTCACTCACCTCGTACCCGCGCACCACCCTCATGCCACGCCCGCCGCCGCCGTAGGCCGCCTTGAAGATGATGGGGAAGCCGTAGGTGTTGGAGAATTCCTGCGCCTCCGTCAGAGAGGAGATGGGGGCGTCCGTGCCTGGCACCACCGGCACACCTGTGGGCACATGGGGGGGGGGGGGTTAGTGTCCGGGGGCAGGGGACTCCCACGATCTCTCATACCCCCCCCCCCCACCCCGCTGCTCGTCACCGAGACCGTCGCTGGACACGCTCAACGCCTCCCCGAGCTCTCCTGCTGCTCATCTCAGTCCACTCGTCTGGCAAGAGTTCAGGAACGCAGAGAAGTGCGACACCCGTACCACTCCATCACGACTCCTCCAGCTCCACAGAGGTTAAAAACCGGAGTCGGCTTGCGAACTGGCGCATTAGACGCGTCAAACCGACAGTGACCGAGACCCCTGCTTGCAAACATCTCTTTCATTGCTCAACGACTGAAGGCTCTCGGCTACGAGGGAAAAGACGCTCAGCCTTTACACAGGGGAACTGGAGAGTGTTTTCTAAAGCGAGGGGTTAAGAGGGGGTCACCTGGGATTTGACGTGCGAGACGGAGACATCGCTCCGTTAGACACGTTATTGTGTACAAGGTACGTCGGCAACGACTGGTATGATCCCCACACAGGAGAAAAAGAAAAGAGCCTTATGAGCCTTTATTTCCTCCTCCTGAAATAAAGACCCTCCAATGCTGTATACCCCGGCAGCTGAGGCGCCCAGATACTGGGGGGACCCCCGCTCGTATTGGGTTGGATCGTCCGGGGTCCGACACGCCCCGAGCCCAAAAGCGACCGACCGAGTCTCCCGGGGTGCGGGGTGCGGCGGCGCCGTACCTGCGTTGATGGCGATGGCACGAGCCTCCACCTTGTCGCCCATCTTGCGGACCACGTCGGGGGCCGGGCCGATGAAGCGCACGCCGGCGTCGATGCAGGCCTGGGCGAAGTCGGCGCGCTCCGACAGGAAGCCGTAGCCCGGGTGGATGGCGTCCACCTCGTTCTCCTGCACGGGGTGGGGGGGGGGAGAGGAAACGGAAGATGGACCTTCCTGGCCGCATGCCTCTGGCCCGGCCGGGACGCGCGCCTCTGGCTCTGGGAGGGGCCGGTCCCAAAGACAGAGTCCCATAGAGAGCCCCCCCCCCACCCCCACCCCGGGGTCCCGCTGTCGCCATCACAGCGCACAGGAAAGGCACGAGCAAGGCGCTTCCTCTGTGAGGCAAGCATTGCAGAAATCACAGAAAACCGCAAGCTGCCGATTCCCGTACGGGACACAGGAGAGACGACGACACGCAGCGGGGGCCACCGGCTCCCATGCGAACATCCGAGAGCCGGGAGAGCCGGGCTCCAGCCCAGGAAGACAACCCGGCCGGCTGGTTCGGACCGGACCGGACCGGCGGGGAGGAGGAGGAGGGAGCAGGGACCAGGGATCAGGAGAGCACACGCACACACGAGCGAGGAAGAGGAGGCACGGCCCAGCTTGCGGAATGAGCGAAGTGAGGGGGTGACGGATGAGACGTGACCTCACCTTGGCCACCTTGATGATGTCGGGGATGTGCAGGTAGGCACCGACGGGCGGCAGGCCCCGGCCGATCAGGTAGGCCTCGTCCGCCTTCTGCCGGTGCATCTGCCCCGTGTCCTGCTCCGCGTACACCGCCACCGTGCGGATCCCCAGCTCCGTGCACGCCCGGAAAACCCGGATGGCGATCTCTCCTGGAGGCAGGGACAGGAAGAGAGCGAGACAGCAGGGGTGACCATCTCCTTTCCCCACCCTGCTGCTCACGCGCTGCCCGGGGGAATTAACACGAGCGCAACATTCAAAACGTCCCCCCCGGAAACACGGCCTTCAGGCTGGGAACCAGGACTCCCCCAGTGGCGGGAAGCAACTGGCTCCGAGCGCTGCAGCCAGTTGGAGGTGCCAGGAGGGCCGAGCCCCCGCAAGCTGGCAGCGCTGTGGGTGAACTCAGCAGGGGGGCGCCGGGCCCACAGGGCTGAGGAGCACCGTGTCGAATACCCCGCGCACGGCCTTCATCTCACCTCGGTTGGCCACCATGACCTTCTTGATGGGCCGGTAGTCAACGCGCTGGGTGCTCTGGAAGGCCTGGGACAGCACCGACACCCTCCGGGCCCCGAGGAAGCCCAGCCCGCCCCGGACCAGGCGCAGCTGCAACATCTGGAAGGAGAAGAGCAGGGCGCCACAGGGTCAGGCGCAGCGTGACAGGGGGGGGGGGGGCAGAACAGAGCCAAGAACATCGGCTGTCCCCCCCCCACCCCGAGCGGTTCTGCTCAGTTACACCACAGCTCGAGCATCTGGAGTGACAGTCAGCCCCTGTGTGCACGCACACTGGCAGGCGAGCCGACCCGGGTTAGAGTTCAGGATTTGAGCAGCTTTACCGGTGCTTTTCTCACAAAAGGAGCCAATCCACTTGGGTCCTGTGTAGACATGCCACGTTTAACCTCGACATCAAAGCGATGAGGAAGGGAAGAGGGGGGTAGAACAGGACCTATCCGCCTAGCCAGAGCTGTCAACCGCAGAATTTAAAACACTAAGCTGCCTGGGCACACGGCTTGGTTGGGAGGCAACAGCTCAATTAATCCCTGGATCTCGCCCAGCCATTTCTCGGAAGACACTGAGGAACTGGCTTCAACATGCCTGGGCAGCTTGTTCCACGCTCCCACCACCCTCTGTGTAAAGAAGGGCCCCCGCTGGCCTGACTGAAGGATCTCATCCAGCTGCGTCTCGAAAGGAGCCAGGATACTGGCTTCAACAGCACGGCTGGAGTGCCACACTCCCAACACCTTTTGTGTAAAGTGCCTCCCCCCCCCCCGCGCCTTCTAATGTCCCTGTAGTTTCCACTCAAGACCTACAGTTTCTGTTTCACAAGGGGGGGGGGGGGGGGGTCAAGCACTGGACCACATTCCATCTGCCCACACACGCCCCGGGCTTTCCGTGAGCACGACCCTGAGCCAGTCCGGGAGTCAGGCTGGGAGTTTCAGCGGGAGAAAAAAATAAAAATAAAATAAAAACAGGCAAGAAGGCAGCAGGGAAGTTGGTGGGAAGAGTCTCAGGAGTCTGGCGGGCAGGGGAGGAGGGCGCGCGAGTCTTTTCATTCACGAAGAGCCTGCGGCCAGGCTTCGACCTCTGACCCAGTTTCCAGCGCCAGCCCGGGTCAGAGAGCGGCGCGGCTCGCTCCCGACGTCAGCGGGAGTTCGTGTTCTCTGCCCCCCCCACGTCCACAGCAGCTCAGCGAGGGGCGCAAGTTCAGAGTGGAAACCCCGCACCCCTGGGGGCCACCTCCTGTTTCCCCAGCTGCCGCAGAGAGAAGGTCACGAGCTCCCGCAGGTCACTCGGCCTCAAACTGAGCCACGACTGCAAGGACCTACAGCCCCGAGACCCCAGCCCAGGATGAGCCCCCTACAGCTACAGCCCGGAGACCCCAGTTCAGGGTCCCAGTCCGGGACGAGCCCCACTACAGCCCGGAGACCCCAGTTCGGGGTCCCAGCCCGGGACGAGCCCCCCCTACAGCCCGGAGGCACACGGAACAGGGAAGGTTCAGAGGAAAAGGAATTGGCCAATCTACTCCTAATCAGCATGACGCACCTCATTGCTGCCATCGCCTGTCCTGCAGGCCGCCCCCTTCTGTCGGCGTCACTATTCTCAAGAAAACATGACAAAACACCTTAAACAGGCAGCCAGCTGTGGGCGAGGGCTCCTCCGGGCTTGAATTTCAGGAAACGCCAAGTGACCTGAAAATACCTGCCTGCGCCCCGAGCACACTCCTTCCCACTCGGAGGCCTAACGCAGGGGCCCACACCATCCGTCTTCTCTCTCAGACTGGACAGGAAGTTTCCCCTCCACCCCCGACCATCTTCCCAGAAGCCCTTACAGCCTAGGTCAGAGAAACCCACACCCAGGGCACGCTTAAAACACGGAGAGGCAGGCTTTCCCTTCTTGAAAGTCAGTTTAAAGCCAATAACAGGAAGCAGTTCTTTACACAGAGAGTGGTGGGAGTGAGGAGCAAGCTGCCCAGATTTTTTTGTTGAAGCAAAAAATTTCTTTAAAAAAAAAAACAACACCTACTAACAATTAGCTACTAGTGAGCTAACGGACAGGCCAAATGGGCTCCTCGACTATTCTAGCGTTCCTGCAAAAAAAAAAAAACACTTCCTGTTGCAGAAGTTGGATGAGCTCTACGAACCGTGCCTCTGTTTGTCTAGAAAAGGGGGCACAACGCAGAGGTCACCTGCTCACGTCAGTGGCAGTCTCCCGCGGGGGGGGAGGGAGAGGGGGGTCAAAGGTCGGTGCCTGGCAAGACTGGCGCAAGGGGAACATAAAAACACACACGCGCGCAAGGCGTCATCAGGCTTGAGCGTTAAGACAAACATCAACAGAACTTTGAGCCAACAGTTAATTGCTCACTGATAAAACTGGTTGTCAACAATCCGGAGCCCCTGCTGTCGGGCACCGCTGGCCCAGTGGGACCGGCGCCAACAGGCCCCGCCACAGCGCAAACACCAGAGGCGGGCTTCTCTCGTGGCCAGGAGCCTTGGGGGAAGAGATCCCCGTTCCCAAGGGAGAACCGGGCAGCCGGATCTCCGGGTATCCTGGGTCCGGCATCCCACCCCAAAATGCTGGGCACAACTGGTGTGGGGCACCCCCTAGCCTGGCGCATTGTGCACATCACCCCCCCCAAAACACCTGTTGCTTCACCAGGATCAACAGGACAGCTAACACCCAGGCAGATCAGTGCTTGTTAAGACCTACAGGGGAACGGACCAAAGAGGTCAAAGGTCAAACGCCCCCCATATCGGAGAAGACGAGCAATGCAATTTATGGGGGGGGGGGAAAAAAAAAGTTTGTTTCCTGCACAGTGAAATGCAAGCCCTGCTCACTTTCTCCTGTCAGAGGCAGTCACGGTTTGGAGGGTGTGGAGGAGCCTGAAATGTGTGCGTTCCGACCGGAGCATCCTCACAATCTGCACCCCTTTCCCAAGCCTGCCCCTGCAGCGCCCCCAGAGCTGCATACAGCCGTGAGAAATCTGTCCACAGCACACAAAGAGTGCATGTTGCACAAACTTCCTGCGGCTAACCGCTAGAGTTTTTTCTTTAAAAAAAAAAAAAGCTTGGCCGAAAACAAAAGAAATATTTCAACAACGCACAGGGGTGAACGAGCGAGCGCAGCAGTCAGACGGACCGGACTGGTAACTTACCGCGACTCTGACAGCTCAGCCCGAACCCTCAACACAAACACAGAGACCAGCGCGCGGCACAGCCGGAGAGCGACAGACAGGAACAGACGCACGCTGGGTCTCTCTCCGTCGCGATGCCTCCTCACACGAGACGGGCCCTGCTCAAACTACAGCTGTGCTCTCTCTCTCTCTCGGCACTTTCCTTATGTAACGCTGCACGCCCCTCTCCTCCTCTCCAATCGCCAGCTCTCTCCGATAACAATAGCCACATGAGCGCGCAGATTTGAAGAGCGCGAGACAGAGAGGAGGGGAGGAGAGTCTCAGTGTGTGAATTCAGGGGCAGTGTGAGAGGAGAGGGACAGCAGTGTCTCTAGCAGTGTCTCCAGTCCAGTCAGGAGTGTGTCAGTGTGTGAATTCAGGGGCAGTGTGAGAGAAGAGGGACAGCAGTGTCTCCAGTCCAGTCAGGAGTGTGTCAGTGTGTGAATTCAGGGGCAGTGTGAGAGGAGAGGGACAGCAGTGTCTCTAGCAGTGTCTCCAGTCCAGTCAGGAGTGTGTCAGTGTGTGAATTCAGGGGCAGTGTGAGATGAGAGGGACAGCAGTGTCTCCAGTCCAGTCAGGAGTGTGTCAGTGTGTGAATTCAGGGGCAGTGTGAGATGAGAGGGACAGCAGTGTCTCCAGTCCAGTCAGGAGTGTGTCAGTGTGTGAATTCAGGGGCAGTGTGAGAGGAGAGGGACAGCAGTGTCTCTAGCAGTGTCTCCAGTCCAGTCAGGAGTGTGCCAGTGTGTGAATTCAGGGGCAGTGTGAGAGAAGAGGGACAGCAGTGTCTCCAGTCCAGTCAGGAGTGTGTCAGTGTGTGAATTCAGGGGCAGTGTGAGAGGAGAGGGACAGCAGTGTCTCCAGTCCAGTCAGGAGTGTGTCAGTGTGTGAATTCAGGGGCAGTGTGAGAGGAGAGGGACAGCAGTGTCTCTAGCAGTGTCTCCAGTCCAGTCAGGAGTGTGCCAGTGTGTGAATTCAGGGGCAGTGTGAGAGGAGAGGGACAGCAGTGTCTCTAGCAGTGTCTCCAGTCCAGTCAGGAGTGTGCCAGTGTGTGAATTCAGGGGCAGTGTGAGAGAAGAGGGACAGCAGTGTCTGTAACAGGGCTACTCAGCATATGAGTGTAAGAGTCCACTCCGATGTTGACACCGTTACAGCCTGCACCTCGATAGTTACCCATTATTTAATTACCAAATAGTTAATTATACAGGCGGTTGAAGCAACAGAGCAGGAAGTCAGACACTCCCATCTAGAAGCCAGACCTAAATTAATAACTAGAAGAGTACAAACAAATTGATGGAGGTCCACTGATGAGTTAGCTCTCTCATCAATTAAAACTGACTTCCACCATCCTTCACTCGTTCAGTTCCCAGTGCATCTGCAGTGGACTCCACGTTGACTGGACAAGCTGTGCACAAGGCGAAGGGAGGGGGTCAAGTTAGGAAATATGGGGGAAAAAAAACCCATCTGGAGACCAGGCACAGCGATGTGCGCCAGGGCCAGTGTGAACGGGGGCGGAGGACGGCTGTACCCGTGTCGACTGAGCACGTGCGCCACACACCTGGCAGCCCGAGCAAAACCAAAACAAAAACAGAGCACCAGCACAGCACGTGCGCTCACACACACACACACACACACACACACACACACACACACACACTCCCGGGAAACACAGCTCTGCCACTGACGGGGTTACAGACCAACCACCCCCCCAACATCCCACCCTCCCCCACAACTAGAGGGCAAACGGCGCTGGCAGAGATCAGTGTGGAGTGGGCGATGGCACAGACTTCAGGAAAAACAGTTTAACTATTAATAGACGCTCGTAGGAGCAGGCCTGCCCTGCCCTTCCGCAGTCTCTCCAAGCGCCGAGGGCAAAAGAAGACGGCAATCCGTAGAGCCTCATTTCCAGCCCGACAGGACCCCAAGGAAAGGGTTTCCCCCCCCCCCCCCATACGTTAACCTCTGTGCTCTGCGCCACAGCCTCGCCCCAGCCCGGCCCGATAAGATAACAAGCCCCACCCCGGCCCCACCGAGAGCCCCCCCTCTCTCCCACATTCCGCCCCGCCGGCGAGCGACTAAGGCCAAAGGATCGTCAGCGTTTCCACTTGCACAGCACCGCGGGAGCACTGGCCAGCCACAGGGGCGGCGCTCACGTGCACCAAACTGGGGGGGGGGGCACAGCAGGAGGACAGAGCGGCGACAGGCTCCGTACCGAGCTGGAGCAGATCCGTTTCCTGCTCTTCGAGATGAAAATCCAGATCTCAGCACCCCAACGCCATCGCCAGAGAACCACAGATGACGTGGGTGGGCAGATAAGTGTTTTTCCTCTCCCTCGCCCTTTCAGACCCAACTCTCAGTGGCCTCAACAGCCACTGGACTCAGTCCTGTTCCGGCATAGAACGCGCTTTTTAAACCCGTACTGGAGCACAGGGATCGCTCCATTAGTCTGGCACATTCAGAGGGATCACAGACCTGGCATTCCCCCCTTCACCCGGATTCACCTGTACTTCCCTCCTGAGGAAGCACCAGCCTGCAGAAAATCAGGAAAGGAATCTTAACCAAGAAGCCCGGATCAGTGATGCCACAGGCCTGGCGTTCCCGGGACTTTACCAATCTGGTTACCAATCCGGTTTATTCCTTTAATCCCCACTGCCACACCTCTGCCTCTCCCTACCCTCCCTCCCAAACTATCAAATCTCTGCAAGTCTGAAAAGACAAGAACTTGTCTGAGTGACTGGCTTTTCACAGACTGTAACTGGAAACCGCCTCCTGGCACAGGGAACAGCCCCATTCCTGCCCTCCTCTCCTCTGAATGAAGAGCTGCGCAGCACACAGATTCCCATTCCTTTCGGATTAAAGCCTGCAAATACAGCTGGATTGTCACGAGAGACAGAAGCAGAGAGAGACACAGACAACACACACAGGCCAAATACCTGACCTGGCGAGAGAAGACAACCAGGAGAAACTGGACACAGGCAGGGCTGGCTGCCCAGAGAGGACAGGCTCCGTGACCGCAGCCAGGCCAGAGAAACTGGACACAGGCAGGGCTGGCCGCCCAGAGAGGGACAGCCTGGCCAGAGAAACTGGACACAGGCAGGGCTGGCTGTCCAGAGGATAGGTTGTGCTCCCAGAGACAGAGAAGGCAGAGTTGCACTACAAGAAATACTCCAGTATCAGGAAAACATTCTTCCCTAAAATAAATCCAGTCCCAGAATCCCCACACCTGCCGGAACAGGAACAGCTCCCAGTCCTACTGGGGGAGGAAACTCAACAGAGCTGCAGCCCAGCGTGTGATCTCCCGTCACAGCCCGGGGAGCCTCTCAGATATGTTGACTTTAAAAAGGCCGGTCAGTCGTTGTTCCCTTTGGCCATGCCCAGCAACCCCCTCTGAACAGAGCAGGCAGAGACAGTCATGTCTGTCTCCAATCAAGCCTAAAGGGCTCTGTGCACCCCAGTCACGCACCCGCTGTCCCCAGACCGAACGGAGGCCTACGGGGGGGGGGGGACAGGGTAAAAGAAGGACGAGAGAGATAAGGAGTGGGAAAGTTAGAAGGAGAGAAGGAACAACACAGAGAAGAGAGGCAATCTTAATCCCTTCCTGAGGTTAATCGGTCCTGTGACAGAAGAGCAAACAGATAAGCATGTTTGAGCACCTGAGTGAGAGGGCTGAGGCCTCCAGCGATCTCTCCTGCAGGCTGGGTCTGTCCTTCCCCCTCCCTCCCTCCCTCATTATTAGGGCAAGCCAGCGCTCACACCCTCGTGCGCGGAGAGCGAGCCCCTCGCACAACAGAGGCCGTCTCCCCTCTCAAAAAGCAGGACTCCAGACCGACCCCGCTCCGTGTTGAGGGTAGAATCTGGCTACTGTGTCCGTACCCTCTCCGAGCTCCCTCCAGACACCCAGGACAGCCCCTCCCACCCCAGCACACCCCCGGGCCGGGAGACGCCCCGGCGGCAGTCCTGCGCTCCGGTCGCGCTCGTGAGATTACTGCATCACAGAAGGAATGCTGTCCGGTCACCTCCCGCTCGGGGAACCCAGCTCTCCTCCCCTCCTCCCATTCCACCCCAGTGCCCTCAAAACTAACTCACAAACCAGGGGCACGCCTGCCCGCCACGAGGGCACGGACCGGGCCTGGGGCTCGGCGCACTGGGGAGCTGGACTGACTCTCCAGTTTGACCTTTCACCCACTGACACCCCACGTCACGACCCGTGGCGCACCCCCCAGCAGTTCACAGACTGAATGCTTCGGTACCGTTGACCAGACGGCAGGAGAGAACGCAGTGAAAGACCAACGGATTAGGGATCAGCTTCCACCTCCAGCCGATAAGACTGCTCAATAGCCCACCTGCAGCTCCTTCAGCAAGTCACCCGTAATGGCTACACGGACACACAGTCTTCACTGCACACTGCACTGCACACACTCTGGACTGCTGCACGCCGTGTTTGTTCCGTGTTTGATAAATAAACTTGGACTGAATTTCGTGGAATCTCGTGGGGAGACGCTCCGTTGCCCCCTGTGCCAGAAGGGGAAATCGCAAGGGCTGTGGGGGGGAAAAATAGGGGCGAAGACTCCGCAAGCACCCCCCCCCCCCCCCCACTCCAGGGGGTGCTCTGCCAGATGTGCACTGATGCTGGGCTACAGTGGCTTACTGAGGTGGCCCCGGCCCAGTCTCAGACCGGTCCCACTGCAGAACCCGGCCAGCACCCCCAGCCAGCTCCCCCAGGGGACACCCCTCTTGACCTTGCGGGGCCCCTGGACCAAGCCGAGCAGGCTCCGACGCTCCGGGATCCTCCCGGAAACTCCACAGGATGAAACTCTGGGATTGAGCAGCTTTAACCAAGCAGCCGAAAAAGACAGAAAAGTTTTGCACATGAAGGCGAAATAAGAAAAAGAGCAGGAGCAGTTTTAGGGACAAAAAAAAATCCATCTCACCCTTGGGAAGGAGATCCAGAGGAGAGGAAGAGAGCGGAGAAGCCGGGCCCACAGGAAAGTCACTGCTGGAAGAGAAGGGATGAATGGACAGGTTAGGGCCAGACGCGAAGGCTGCACCTGCTGCTGCTAGCGCACAGTAACCAGACACTGGGACGGCACGAGCCTCCGCCGGACCAGACCGCGCCTACAGACCCCCCCCCCACACAGGACATCGCCGCCAACCTCCTCGAACCCGTGACCAGCAAGGGCACACACGAGCTGGTTCTGACGGAGGACAGGGGGCAGGGGCACAGAGTGGTCATGGCTCTGCTCTCCGGAGCAGGAGGCCGCCAAGACCTCGGCGCCGCTGATCCAACTCCTGTTGCACAGCGGCGCGGCCCGGCCCGGCCCGGTCCGGTCCGGGTTTCAGCGGCGCTTCACCGCCGGCTCCAGCTGCGCGAACAGGCAACCGAGGCACCAGGCCCAGTGACTCGCATCGTAGACGAGGGCTTTACTGTCGCATGGCTCCCTGGAGCCCAAGAATTAGACCCGGCGGAGACGAGACAGGCAGGTCGGTCACTGCAGGTTCAGAGCTCCTTCACATGCTGTTCACTGCCAAGCTGGAAGCCCGGACAATGGAGTTACTATTCCAGCTTCTCCCAGCCGGGCCCCTCCGGAGCGGACAAAAGCCCTGCTCTCTCTCGCTCTCTCGCTCTCCCCGAGATGAAAAGGAACGGCTCTGAGCACTGAGCAAGCCCCCCCCCCCCCCCCCCACCTCCACACACACACTCCTGCTGGAGGCAGTGGAGGAATGCCGAGCTCTTCCCTGCTCAGAATCCACCCCCCAGGCCTAACTGGCACAGGGGAAAAAAAAATAAAAGTGAAGCTCCCGCCTGAACAGGCAGAGCTCCCAGGCCACACCCCGCCAGCACCCCCCTCGGAGCTCCTGTCCTCGACTGAACTCCCGCCGCGGGGCAGCCCGATCCGCTCGGGGTCCTGCTGCGCCGCCGAGCCGCTGCAGGACCAGGGGGGGCCACGACGCGCCCGAGAGACGGAGCTCCAGCAGGGAGAAGCCCCGCGTGCGAACCGCCGGCCGACACGGCGGACGGCACGATGCCAGGAGCCCCGGCGCCGCAATTCTGGAGCGGATCCGACTCGGAACCAGGGGGAGCTTCCCACACTCCCGCCTCCCCGGCCCCGAGGCACGCATCCCAGAGCCCTCGCGTCGCAGGCGGGCGGGCGAGCACGGACAGATCGCGGACCGGGAACACCTGCTTCTCGCACGGGAACTGCTCCTTAGCGAGAGCCCACCCCCCTCCCTCCCACTACCAGTCTTCCCACCGCAGGAAGATCAGGACGTCCGACACACCGCCGACCTGCCCACCCCGACAGGCAACAGACTCGTACCCGGCCCCCTCTGCGCTCAGAAGGCCTAGAGGTCCCCAGGGGGGGCTGACTCTGTGGCAGAACCCTGGGTCAAGACACCGAACTCTGGGTCCCCCCCCCCCGGCTAGGCTGGATCGGAGGAATCCGCAGTGGACTGCAGCACCCCCTACAGGGCGAGTCGGCGCCCCACCACAGGAGCAGGCACTGGAGACGCCGTGAGCAGTGAAGCACAGGGATGAGACCGAGCCTGTCCCGCCTCCACCCAGACCGACCGACCCAGTTCACAGTTTAGGTCGTCGCTAGGTCCCCACAGGATCCTCGTCGCGCCCGCAAGGGCCGGGTAGGGGCTTCCACCATAAGGCTGGGCACCTCGCTCCACACTCCCACCACTCTGTGTGTAAAGGCACTCCCAGGTAGTTCGCACCCATCCCCTCAAGCCTTCAGTCTGGGGTTGAGGCACCTCCGCATTCCAGTTTCCCCGGAATCAATCCAGGACCCCACTCCCCCATTCCCCACTCCCACAGACGAGCTGGGTAGGCTTCACTGGACGGGTCACGAGAAAGAGGGGGGGTCCCGCCGTCTCGGGCTGCGATCCACTGCGGGCTCTACCGGCTTGGATCCACCCGCCGGGTGGGGAGAGGTCCGAGCCGCGGGCAGACGCGGGTGGGGAGCAAATATGGCAGCAAAACGGAACGGCGAATTCTACAGCTGCTCCAGGAGTCCTCCCTCCCCCCCCCACCCCCCCCCACAGCCCGAGAGAGAGAGAGACGAGGCCGGAAGGCTAGGAGGAGGAGGAGGCAGCGAGTTCCACACCCACGCCGATTTCATCATCCACTCCAGACACTCGAGAGGCTGCGCTCGGGAGCGCCCACGTGGAGCCCCGGACACGCTCTCTCCGGAACAGACCCCCTGGGAGCTAAAAATAGGCCGGGCGCCCCGGCTCTGTTCCAGCTCTCGGCGCGGCGCACCCCAGCAAAACACGCGCGGGTCCGGCGTGTCGCCCCACCCCGCCCCGCGGCCAGGCGTGCCCGAGGGTCCGAGCTCACCCTCACCTCCTTCGCCAGGAGCAGCAGGGCTCCAGCTGTCCCGGCGCGTCCCGTTCCAGCACACGCTGTCGGTGCGCACTCGCCACCGAGAAACAGCACGACCCGAGCGCAGGCTGAGCCCCCCCCCCCGAACCCTACGCAGTCGCGAGCGTGCGGTTAAGATGGGGAACACGGCGTCTCGCCCGCGGGAGGTCAGGTGTGCGAACCTCCTCCTGTACAGACAGCGCCACGCGTGACGTGAGGGACGGGCCGGGCCGGGCCGCCACCAGCTGCGGTCGCGCCGGGCTCACGTCACGGGGTCCCCCCCCCCCCCCATCACCTGATACCTCCCGACCCCCGTGCGCCCCAGCACACTCCACCTGTCCCGGAGGGCGGGGTGCGCGCGCTGTGGGCTGTCCCGGGACACGAGCTCGGACCCGCAACCTCGACACCCCACACACAGACACACACACACAGACACACCTCCTTGTTACTTAGTTTGCGTCGGATAACACGCCCCTCCAAAAAATAAAAAACACGAAACCGTCACTCGTGTCAATCCGGCAGCACTCCGTGGAAACGCACGCCATTCCGGCAAACCTTCAACACAAACTTCTGCATGCGCCCACTCTCCGCCGGTCCACGGGTGACCAGACCCGCCCCCCCTCACACTCACAGCCCCAGCTCTGATCCCGCAGGCGGGGGGGGGGAGAGGAGAGTGGGTCAGGCGGTCTGGACGGATCTGCTCCAGCTCGCCCGGGACGATGTGGGCTGGGGGGGACAGAGGAGGAGCAGGAGGTACGGGAGGGGGGCAGTGTGGGGGGTTCACACGCAGCCCTCGGCCGCGCACACGCGTGCGTGCTCCCGCTCAGCTGGGCGAGAGGGAAGCGTCTCCTGGCAGGCTGATCAGTCGTGCCTTCTGACCCGGCAGGATGCGACTGTAGTCACTTACCTCCTGGCGGCAACACGGGTCTGAGATGACCTGCGGAGTCGCTTCCTGCGTGTCGTGCCCCGGGCGCCTCTCCCCTGCTCGCACAGCGCTTAGTGAGGGTGACAGAGAAACACGGGTACTGGATGGTCGTGAAGCGACTCCGCTCCTGACACAGGCGACACCAAACTCAGGTGCAACTGGCCAGCGAGCTGCCAGACGTCTCGCACAAGACCTTTTAAGACCCTCCCACCGTCCCCTCCCCTCTGTCCGTAACGGCCTTGCCATTGGTCCGCTGCCGACTGCCCTCGCCTCCCGTTGGCTGGACTGGGACTCAATTCCACCGGCGAGCCCGCCCCCTCCCCCCGCCGCAACCGCCGCCGCTGGTTGGCGAGAAGTGGGTTCGGCCTTTTCCCCGCCCTCTCGATGCGGGTCCCCGAAGCCCATTGGCCAGAGCAGACCCAATCCGACGCCTCGTGAGGTTCTATTGGCCCACGCCGCCGCCGCTCACACACGCCGTGCGGCTGGCTGGGACCCACCCACCCGCGCCGCTATTGGCCGAGAGCGCTTTCCGTCGCCTGGCGCCGGGCTGCGATTGGTCCGGGAGGGCCTGCGCGAGTTGTCATGCCTCGCCGCGCGCCCGCGACTCGAGGGAGGCGCCTCGCGACTCATTCATTCACTTCAAAGCGGCGACGGCTTACGCGCGCGCGCGCGCGCTCGTCCCCGGCTCTTTTAAGCGCGTGAACAGCAGGAGCTCGGAGTTAAAAGTTAAAATATTTTAAATAGCTGTAGTTCAGGTCCATAGTCTGCACAACGCGCCGTTCAAAACACTCCCCAAACACGCCCCGCTTTTCCTGACGGCTGGAGCCTCCGTCACACACAGACAAATCATATATATATACACATACGTCAACAGTGTGAATCCAACCCGCTAATAAGTGCAGTTTTCACTCTGAAAGAATATTATTATTATTATTATTATTAATAATTGCTTACACTTATCTAGCGCTTTTCTGGACACTCCACTCAAAGCGCTTTACAGGTAATGGGGACCCCTCCACCCCCAGCAGTGTGCAGCCCCACCTGGATGATGACAGAGCTACCAACAGGTGCGCCATCCATCACTCTCAAGAGGAACAAGACATCCCCGCGGGTCCGCATGCAAGCCCGACTAGGAGTTATTCCCAAATCAGTGTCCTCTAACACACAGCTGTGCTGTTTCTGGAACGGCCCCCAGAAGCTGTGTTTTAACTGGCGCTGCGCCCCCGATATGAATCATTATCTTATCGCAGAAGCAGTATCACTGCGTTAGTTTTCCGCGAAACAACACGAAGGCATGTTTAAGAGATACGCCCACTTTGAAAACCCTGTATTATTTATGTTAACGTCCCTCACGGAAAAGATACATTTAAATTAATACACGCGGTGGGTCCTCAGCCTTATTCCTGCAACTTCCCTCAGAAACAGATTTAGAAACAACCCCGACGGACTCTTCGATATTATTTCTGAAATTTGTCGAAAAAAAATAAATAAAAAGTTACCTGGTTCGAGTCCTCGCTCGAGGAAAGAGTACTGGAGGAAGGACGAGGGCGCGAGCGAGGTGACCCCCTCTTGACCTCGGAGGTGAGGGGAGGGGGGGGAGGGGTCACGGGGGGTCTCGTGAACACGCGCGGCCCGGCGCCCCGCGTTCCAGCTCGTTAATTGGATCAGCCACGCACGTGCGCTTTGGCCGGTCGTCTCGGGTTTCAAGAGGCGGCGGGATGCACGCCGGTCCGGTCCGGTCCGGTATCCGCCCTGTTCTGGCCCGGAAAGAGGTTGTAGCCGCTGTGCACGTCCGTGTATCGCGGTTTGCGTCATTGCCGAATTCACAAGGACGTCAGAAACATTACAAGCTACTTTCGGTACAATCTTTGCTAATTTGCAATTCACGGATCTGGGGATCTCTCCCAGCTGGGTCTGGAGAGAAGCCGGGGTACCACCCACCCACCACTCTTTGTGCAAAGAAGTGCTTCCTGTCTCGCCTGGAGGGTCTCATCCAGCTGGGTCTTGAGAGAAGCCAGGATAGCAGCTTCAACAGCAGGGCTCGGCAGCTTGTTCCACACCCCCACCCCCCTCTGTGTAAAGTGGTGCCTCAAGTCCTGATTGAACAGTCTCGTCCAGCTGGGTCTCAAGAGAAGCCAGGCGAATGGCTGGGCAGCTTATTCCACACCCCCACCCCCCTCTGTGTAAAGTGGTGCCTCAAGTCCTGATTGAACAGTCTCGTCCAGCTGGGTCTTGAGAGAAGCCAGGCGATCGGCTGGGCAGCTTGTTCCACACCCCCACCCCCCTCTGTGTAAAGCGGTGCCTCAAGTCCTGATTGAACAGTCTCGTCCAGCTGGGTCTTGAGAGAAGCCAGGCGATCGGCTGGGCAGCTTGTTCCACCACCAGGCTGTTTTGAGAAATCTGCTCATTCCTGTGGGGGGGGGTTGTGCCAACCTGAGCCAAAGGATTTGCATTCCCCCCCCCCCATCCCGAAGCACATACAGCAGGGGCCCTGCTTCTCCCCAGTGATGAAGCGATTTCAATGAACTCTGTGTTCTCAACTGCCTGTGATGAATCAACGTTCTCGTAAAGAGCTTTAGCAAACCCCTGACCTTTGTCCCAGCCTGGTGAAAACAAGCTTCCTCCATCCATCACCAGGTGGGGGGTACACACTGGCGGGGCTGGAGGGGATCCCCATGACCTATAAAGAGCTTTGGGTGTCCAGAAAAGTGCTATATAAGTGTAAGAAATTATTATTATGATTATTTATGCATATTTCCAGGTCTTAATAAAGCTGGACGTCTGTCACCGTCTGATATTGCTGCGCCCGTACTGCCAAGGGCGAAGTGTTTACTCTAAATACTTGGGTTCAGCGAGAGTAAAGGGATCACCTGCACCAGGAAGGGGGGTGGCGGTGGGGTCCCCGGTTTCGGAGCAGGGAGCCCCCTGTCTGTGCCATAATCCATCCCGCCGCCAGAGGGCGGTAGGCGCTCATGCTCGACTCTCGCTCGACCCCGGCGAAGTGATCGATATTGAACACGAGGTGGCAGTGCGCCTCGTCTATCCGGCCGTCGGAGAGAAGCCGGCTCCGACCATCCCGGAGGAGGTCGTGGGGCTCCCAGGTAA
Source organism: Atractosteus spatula (assembly GCF_055471065.1). Lineage (NCBI taxonomy): Eukaryota > Metazoa > Chordata > Actinopteri > Semionotiformes > Lepisosteidae > Atractosteus > Atractosteus spatula. Next base: position 120,033 of record NW_028296658.1, on the reverse strand, counting down.
AACGCCGACAGAGACAGATCCCTGGAGCCGAGACTGGACTCAGGACTGCGGCTGCAGGGCAGGGCAGGGAGCCGAAGGTGCTGTGTGCGGTTCAGCGTGTTTCAGAAGCAAGCCGTCATTACGAACGCTGGGAAAGTGAATCTTAATGAGCTCTGTACACCGGTGCACAGCACTAAAAGCCAGAAGACAGGCCAGTATAGGACCAGGCAAGACAGGCTTCTAATCCAGCTATTAGAAGCAGCGCATTTCTTGGGTACAAAACTGCCAGCATACCTGCTGGTGTAGCACCCCCTGATGTCCAGGGTGCTGTCCAGTGAGAGGTGACCCCCAGGGTCCTGTATGTGTGGGGACCCCAGTCTCCCTGCTCTCCAGGGCTCGGTGTCCCCTGTCTCTGTCCAGTGGTAGGGGACGCCAGTCTCCCTGCTCTCCAGGGCTCAGTGTCCCTGTCTCTGTCCAGTTGTAGGGGACCCCAGTCTCCCTGCGCCCCAGGGCTCGGTGTCCCCTGTCTCTGTCCAGTGGTAGGGGACGCCAGTCTCCCTGCGCCCCAGGGCTCGGTGTCCCCTGTCTCTGTCCAGTGGTAGGGGACCCCAGTCTCCCTGCGCCCCAGGGCTCGGTGTCCCCTGTCTCTGTCCAGTGGTAGGGGACCCCAGTCTCCCTGCGCCCCAGGGCTCTGTGTCCCCTGTCTCATGTCCAGTGGTAGGGGACCCCAGTCTCCCTGCACCCCAGGGCTCGGTGTCCCCCACGCAGCTGTCCGGAGAGAGCAGGTGACCGTCTGAGCTCCGCACTGTGAGTCACATTCAGCAGGCAGGAGTGACACAGCGCTGTGTGGCTAGAGAGGGGAACTGACTGCTGTGGCTACTGTCACGTACTGGTCAGCTGTCAGACCACAGCAGCACGCCATCACAGCACTGGGACACCCATACACCCTCACACACACACACACACACACACTCACACACACACATACACAACACACCCTCAAACACACACACCATCACTGCCTCACAGCATGGGGACACACACACCCTCATACACACACATACACAACACACCCTCAAACACACACACCATCACTGCCTCACAGCACTGGGACACACACCATCACACACACACACACCCTCACACACACACACACACTCATACACACACACACACTCACACACACACATACACAACACACCCTCAAACACACACACCATCACTGCCTCACAGCATGGGGACACACACACCCTCATACACACACATACACAACACACCCTCAAACACACACACCATCACTGCCTCACAGCACTGGGACACACACCATCACACACACACACACTCATACACACACATACACAACACACCCTCAAACACACACACCATCACTGGCTCACAGCACTGGGACACACACCATCACACACACACACACTCTCACACACACATACACACACCAGCAACGCTCAGCTTTGTGACATACACACATAGTCACACACACACACAATGACACACACACACTCATCACACACGCTGGCAACTGCGAGGCTGGAAACTCCCAGCATGGTGACGCCCTGCTCCTCCCACTCTTACAGAGGCAGAGGTCTGGACTGGGGCTCGCCCTCTGTCTCTCCGCCTGTGTGCCAGCTGAACCTGGGCAGAGCACAGGCAGGTGCCAGGACCAGATACCAAGAGCTGCCCCAGCCAGGCAAGGTGAGGGAGTCTGTCTTTCTGTTCCTCCTGCCTGTCTACCTGTACCTGTACCTGTACCTGTCTCTATCTGTCTGTCCAGCTGTATATCTGTCTGTCTAGCTGTCTGTGTATTTCTCTAACTGTTTAACTGTCTGTCTCCTGTATAACTGTCGGTCTACCTGTCCAGCTGTCTACCTGTCTATCTCCTGTATAACTGTCTGTCTACCTCTCTCTCTCCTGTATAACTGTCTGTCTACCTGTCTGTCTCCTGTATAACTGTCTGTCTACCTGTCCAGCAGTATACCTGTCTATCTCCTGTATAACTGTCTGTCTACCTGTCTGTCTCCTGTATAACTGTCTGTCTACCGGCCAGCTGTATAATATTCTACCTGTCCAGCAGTATACCTGTCTATCTCCTGTATAACTGTCTGTCTACCTGTCCAGCAGTATACCTGTCTATCTCCTGTATAACTGTCTGTCTACCTGTCTGTCTCCTGTATAACTGTCTGTCTACCTGTCCAGCTGTATAATCTTCTACCTGTCCAGCAGTATACCTGTCTGTCTCCTGTATAACTGTCTGTCTACCTGTCCAGCTGTATAATCTTCTACCTGTCCAGCAGTTTACCTGTCTATCTCCTGTATAACTGTCTGTCTACCTGTCCAGCTGTATAATCTTCTACCTGTCCAGCAGTATACCTGTCTGTCTCCTGTATAACTGTCTGTCTACCTGTCTGTCTCCTGTATAACTGTCTGTCTACCTGTCCAGCTGTATAATCTTCTACCTGTCCAGCAGTTTACCTGTCTGTCTCCTGTATAACTGTCTGTCTACCTGTCCAGCTGTATAATCTTCTACCTGTCCAGCAGTTTACCTGTCTGTCTAGCTGTCTAGGTGTATATCTGTGTGTCTCTCTGCCTGTGTGCTTGTAATATGCCCGTGCCATTAAGCAATGAATTGTATTAATACCGAGGCCGATCAAAATGAACTTTCTTTCGTTGCTCGCTGGGGACCCTCGCGCCCGCAGCGCCCGCGTCCTGAAGCAGTGACGTGCAGGCTTTCTGATCCCTCGTGCCGAAGTCTGGGTGACGCTGGAGCCGCGGTCGCTCTGATCCGCCCCGCCGCGCGACCTTCGCCCCGCCGCGACGCGGCCGCGCGCTGGGAGATGTCCCGGGACGCCCCGGTGCGTGTCCTGCGTGTCACGCGTGTCCTGCGCACGGCGCTTTCAGGCTGATCGCTTCACTCCTGTCTCCGGTCCCGGGGCGCAGGTCTGAGAGTCGCGTCGGGCTCGCTGAAACTATCCTGTTCGATTCTGGAAAAGTTTCTCTGTGTGCGTGTGCGTGTGTGTGTGTGTGTGTGTGTGTGTGTGTGTGTGTGTGTGTGTGTGTGTGTGTGAAGCTCTCGGTTCTTTGCTCACCCTTTGAAAGCTGAGATTTCTTTGGGCTGCAGGTCATGCACAAGTTCACTCTGTTAGCGACTCTGTTCTGCTGTCTTGACCGGTCACTGCTGTCTTGACTGGTCTCTGCTGTCTTGACCAGTCTCTGTGTACTTGACCGGTCTCTGCTGTCTTGACCAGTCTCTGTGTTCTTGACCGGTCTCTGCTGTCTTGACCGGTCTCTGTGTTCTTGACCGGTCTCTACTGTCTTGACTGGTCTCTGCTGTCTTGACCGGTCTCTGTGTACTTGACCGGTCTCTGCTGTCTTGACCGGTCTCTGTGTTCTTGACCGGTCTCTGCTGTCTTGACCGGTCTCTGTGTTCTTGACCGGTCTCTACTGTCTTGACTGGTCTCTGGTGTCTTGACCGGTCTCTGCTGTCTTGACCGGTCTCTGTGTACTTGACCAGTCTCTGGTGTCTTGACCGGTCACTGCTGTCTTGACCAGTCTCTGCTGTCTTGACCAGTCTCTGTGTTCTTGACCGGTCTCTGGTGTCTTGACCGGTCTCTGCTGTCTTGACCAGTCTCTGTGTACTTGACCGGTCTCTGCTGTCTTGACCGGTCTCTGCGTACTTGACCGGTCTCTACTGTCTTGACCAGTCTCTGGTGTCTTGACTGGTCTCTGTGTACTTGACCGGTCACTGCTGTCTTGACCGGTCTCTGTGTACTTGACCGGTCACTGCTGTCTTGACCAGTCTCTGTGTACTTGACCGGTCTCTGCTGTCTTGACCAGTCTCTGGTGTCTTGACTGGTCACTGCTGTCTTGACCGGTCTCTGGTGTCTTGACCAGTCTCTGCTGTCTTGACCGGTCTCTGGTGTCTTGACCAGTCTCTGGTGTCTTGACCGGTCTCTGGTGTCTTGACTGGTCACTGCTGTCTTGACCGGTCTCTGGTGTCTTGACTGGTCACTGCTGTCTTGACCGGTCTCTGCTGTCTTGACCGGTCTCTGGTGTCTTGACCAGTCTCTGCTGTCTTGACCGGTCTCTGGTGTCTTGACCAGTCTCTGCTGTCTTGACTGGTCACTGCTGTCTTGACCGGTCTCTGGTGTCTTGACCAGTCACTGCTGTCTTGACCGGTCTCTGCTGTCTTGACCGGTCTCTGGTGTCTTGACCGGTCTCTGCTGTCTTGACTGGTCACTGCTGTCTTGACCGGTCTCTGGTGTCTTGACCAGTCACTGCTGTCTTGACCGGTCTCTGCTGTCTTGACCGGTCTCTGGTCTCTGACGACTCTCTGGCCCCCTGCCCCTCAAGCCTGGCCGCGCCCTGTCCTGCCCCCAGGAGTGTCCAGGGGTGTGTGGCCGGACGGTGCGCTGGCCGGCTGGTTGGACGGGGGAATCCAACGACCTCCTGATGTTCCGCTTCCCAGAGCCATGACCATCGGGAAGAGCGCCGGCAGATCCGTCCGGATGAGCTCCCGGAGATCCCGGGCGTACGGGCGGCTGGAGGAGGCGGAGGCCGAGAGGGAGAGCGGGCGGCGTTCCGGGCGGGAGGCTCCGGAGCCAGGGGTTTTCCACTTCAACCAGGGCATGCTGGAGGACGACGGCGGCACCGCGCTCCTGAGGGGCGGGCCGGAGCGCCGGAGCAGCCGGTGGCGCCGGGAGTCCAAGAGGAAAGCCGCGCGGGACCCCGCCGAACCAGGTCAGGGCGTGACCCTTAACCTTTCCGTTCCGGGCCTGACCTTTAACCCCTGTGACCTCCAGCATGAACTCTGACCCCCACCCCCCCCGGCTGTCCTCAGGTCTCGCCGGGAGCGCCACTGGGGTGCTGGCGGACGCGGGCACGGACTGGCCGGCCGTCGCCGCAGTGACCGCCCCCCCCCAGCCTCCGCTCGTCCACTTCGGGGCGCGAGAGGAGGCCGACGACAGGAGTCTGATCGCGGGGAGGAAGAGGAGCGAGAGAGCCGGGCCGGAGGAGGGGGCAGAGACGAAGCAGCTGGCCAAGCCAAGCGCCCTGAAGAGATACAGAAAGGTAGGGGGGTTCCCTAGTCTTTGATCGGGGGTGGGGGGGTCCCCTAGTCTTTAACTGAAGTTTCTAATGAAAGTTCAGGGGGGTTCAGCCAGTCTCGGCCGTCGGTAATTCTCAATCCCTCCTCACTTTACTGTACGTGACCCCCTTCTCTCCCTCCTGCACCCCGACCCCACTTCTGCAGCTGCCCCTGGGTCACCCCTCTCTCTGCGGGGGGGGTCCCAGCCTCCTCGTCCCCTGCCCCCCCAGCCAGGAGAGTTCAGCCAAATGTACTGTGTCTGAAACACTCCAGAAACCTTCCAGCGCGCTCAGTGCGGGGGCGCTGTTACTGCTAGCGAACTGTTCATCGGCGAGGAAACACGCTAATAACCACCACACACCAACACCAAGCACAAACGAGAGGTGACACTAACACCACGGTACAGTAGGGGGTACCGTTTCAGGCCTGCATGCATGAGGTGCTCGTGTGGGGTACATCCAGGTGCTCCAGACGGCGGGAGAGCCAGATCTCACAGTCCCTTCCGGAACGGAGAGGCTGAGCTGCAGTGGAATACAGTGCAGCCCCCTCTGGGGGCAGATGAGCTTCCCAGGCTGGTAAACACAGAGCAGAAATCCCTCTCCCTCCCCCTCACACACTGAGCAGTCACGGGCTTCTGTTCCTCGAAACCCAAAGTCACAGCAGCCAGTGGGAGTAGCTCCTGCCCTCTCTCCTGTCTCCTGCCCACTCTCCTGTCTCCTGTCTCCTGCCCTCTCTCCTGTCTCCTGTCTCCTGCCCTCTCTCCTGTCTCCTGCCCACTCTCCTGTCTCCTGTCTCCTGCCCTCTCTCCTGTCTCCTGCCCACTCTCCTGTCTCCTGTCTCCTGCCCACTCTCCTGTCTCCTGTCTCCTGCCCTCTCTCCTGTCTCCTGCCCACTCTCCTGTCTCCTGTCTCCTGCCCTCTCTCCTGTCTCCTGCCCTCTCTCCTGTCTCCTGTCTCCTGCCCTCTCTCCTGTCTCCTGCCCACTCTCCTGTCTCCTGTCTCCTGCCCTCTCTCCTGTCTCCTGCCCAGTCTCCTGTCTCCTGTCTCCTGTCTCCTGCCCTCTCTCCTGTCTCCTGCCCAGTCTCCTGTCTCCTGTCTCCTGCCCTCTCTCCTGTCTCCTGCCCACTCTCCTGTCTCCTGTCTCCTGCCCTCTCTCCTGTCTCCTGCCCACTCTCCTGTCTCCTGTCTCCTGCCCTCTCTCCTGTCTCCTGCCCACTCTCCTGTCTCCTGTCTCCTGCCCTCTCTCCTGTCTCCTGCCCACTCTCCTGTCTCCTGTCTCCTGCCCACTCTCCTGTCTCCTGTCTCCTGCCCTCTCTCCTGTCTCCTGCCCACTCTCCTGTCTCCTGTCTCCTGCCCTCTCTCCTGTCTCCTGCCCACTCTCCTGTCTCCTGTCTCCTGCCCTCTCTCCTGTCTCCTGCCCACTCTCCTGTCTCCTGTCTCCTGCCCTCTCTCCTGTCTCCTGTCTCCTGCCCTCTCTCCTGTCTCCTGCCCACTCTCCTGTCTCCTGTCTCCTGCCCTCTCTCCTGTCTCCTGTCTCCTGCCCTCTCTCCTGTCTCCTGTCTCCTGCCCACTCTCCTGTCTCCTGTCTCCTGCCCTCTCTCCTGTCTCCTGCCCACTCTCCTGTCTCCTGTCTCCTGCCCTCTCTCCTGTCTCCTGCCCACTCTCCTGTCTCCTGTCTCCTGCCCTCTCTCCTGTCTCCTGTCTCCTGCCCACTCTCCTGTCTCCTGTCTCCTGCCCTCTCTCCTGTCTCCTGCCCAGTCTCCTGTCTCCTGTCTCCTGCCCTCTCTCCTGTCTCCTGCCCACTCTCCTGTCTCCTGTCTCCTGCCCAGGCCATCGACAGTGCCCTCCGCCGAGGCTGGGAGACCTTCATCGCCAACCTGTACAACGTCACCCTGACGCCCATCTCGTCTCCGTCTCCGTCGCCCTCCTCGTCCCCGCCCCCGCTCCCCGCGCGGCTGTCCCGGACCGCCTCTGCGCTGGTGGAGTACCGCTGAGCCTCCCCCCGCCCCCCGCGCCCCCACCTGCTCCAGCCAAGCCTCCCTTCGAAACCGGGACCTGCCAACATGCTCTGAACCCATTTAAAAAGCCAGTGACCCCCTATCATGTTTCCCCCTGAGCCCTGTTTTTGGGAGACACCCCTCCCCCCCTGCCCTCCCTCAGTCTCGTCCCGGGGGCCGGGGCAGAAACACCAGACCTGCGGTTTTTCACAGGGGACGGACAAGTCACAGCGCCACCATGTGGTTTCTGTCGTCGCTCACGCTCCCTGTCTGGAACAGGGGCGCGCGGTAGACCTCTGGCGTCAGTCTGGACTTTGGCTCCGGTTTGGACTTTAGCTCCTGGTGACTCTGCAGGAAGGCTGATGTTGTGTAGCCGGAGGGGGTCATATACCGGGACTGTGCTCCGCCTTATCGGATCCTGGGAACACGGGAATGCTGACACAGGGAAGAGATAGAGGGAATAATAGGGGGAGATAGAGAGAGAGGAGGAGGCAGAAATAATTATAGAGAAAGAGGTCAGTAGTGAGGGGAGAGAGAGGGAGAGACGGAGGAGAGAGGGAGAGGAGGAGGAAATAACAGTGAAGGAGAGAGAAAGAGAGAGAAGGAATGACAGGGAGAGAGAGGGAGAGATGGAGGAGAGACGGAGGAGAGAGGGAGAGGAGGAGGAAATAACAGTGAAGGAGAGGAAAGAGAAAGAGAGAGAGAAGGCATGATAGGGAGAGGGAGGTCAGGAGAGAGGGAGTATCAGGGAGAGGTGATGGAGAGAGCCCTGGTGACTGGGAGGTGCCGGTGCAGCTGTCTCCTCTCCGCCCCAGCAGTTAGAAGTGTGAATCCACGAGCCTGCGCGTGGCCTGGAGCACGACGCCCCCAGACGGCCCGGGGCAGAGACGCGTCTGTGTGGGACTGCACTCCTGACTCTGACAGACGGCCGATCTGAATAAATATTTTCCTCTCGGAAAGTCGCGTTTCTCCAGAGTTTTGTTTTCTTTCCTGGGGAACTGGGGGGGACGGGGCAGGAGCAGAGCTGACCAGCAGGCTGCCTGCCAGAAAGCAGAGTGGGGAGACACAGAGGGAACCTTGGGGTACAGTTAGTCTGATAGGTCCCCCTGAATCAGGGGTCTCCAGCCCTGGTCCTGGGGAGCCCCAGTCCAGTCAGTCTTACAGGTCCCCCTGAATCAGGGGTCTCCAGCCCTGGTCCTGGGGAGCCCCAGTCCAGTGTGTCTTACAGGTCACCCTGAATCAGGGGGTCCCCCCAGCCCTGGTCCTGGGGAGCCCCAGTCCAGTCAGTCTTACAGGTCACCCTGAATCAGGGGGTCCCCCCCGCCCTGTTCCTGGGGAGCCCCAGTCCAGTGTGTCTTCTAGCTCACTAATAGATCCCACTGGAGCACACAGGAGAGGAGAGTGTGTGCGCTCCGGGCCTGACGTGGAGAGGACTTTGGCCAGAACTGTGGAGACGGATAGTAGCCATGGACGCAAGCCAGGCGCTGACCCAGGACTTTCCCCAGAGAGGCCGTCATCCATCTGATACTGGATACTGGATACCACACCCTGAGAGATAACTCCTGCTAAATCTGGCTCCTGCGATAACAGTATCTCTGTGCTAACTGGACATTCGTTAACTGCGGTGAGAGCCTCGTTAAGGGTGCCCCAGTGAATGAAGTGATATATGAATTGGGTTTATTAAACAGATCAACAGCCTGACTGGTGTTGCAACTGGTGTTGGTGGGCAGGTGGGGGTGCTCTTCCCACCCCCCAGTCCGGGGGGGGTATAAAGCAGCACCCTGATGTGGTAACCTGGGTTACTGTGGTGTGGGAGACGCTGCTCTGCTGTCCCTCGGATGAGACACTGAACTGAGGTGCAGAATGACCACTGCGTCTCCCAGGACACACACACACACACACACACACACACACACACACACTCACACACACTCACCCTGGACAGGACGCCAGTCCATCACAGGACACACACACAGTCACACACACTCACCCTGGACAGGACCCCAGTCCATCACAGGACACACACACACACTCACCCTGGACAGGACACCAGTCCATCACAGGACACACACACCCTGGACAGGACACCAGTCCATCACAGGACACACACACACACACACACACTCACCCTGGACAGGACCCCAGTCCATCACAGGACACACACACACACTCACCCTGGACAGGACACCAGTCCATCACAGGACACACACACCCTGGACAGGACACCAGTCCATCACAGGACACACACACACACACACACACACTCACCCTGGACAGGACGCCAGTCCATCACAGGACACACACACAGTCACACAGTCACACACACACACTCACCCTGGACAGGACACCAGTCCATCACAGGACACACACACACACACACACACACTCACCCTGGACAGGACACCAGTCCATCAGAGGACACACACACATAGCCACACACACTCACCCTGGACAGGACGCCAGTCCATCACAGGACACACACACAGTCACACACACTCACCCTGGACAGGACCCCAGTCCATCACAGGACACACACACACACTCACCCTGGACAGGACGCCAGTCCATCACAGGACACACACACACACTCACCCTGGACAGGATGCCAGTCCATCACAGGACACACACACAGTCACACAGTCACACACACACACACTCACCCTGGACAGGACACCAGTCCATCACAGGACACACACACACACACACACACACACTCACTCACCCTGGACAGGACCCCAGTCCATCACAGGACACACACACACACTCACCCTGGACAGGACGCCAGTCCATCACAGGACACACACACCCTGGACAGGACGCCAGTCCATCACAGGACACACACACACACACTCACCCTGGACAGGATGCCAGTCCATCACAGGACACACACACAGTCACACAGTCACACACACACACACACTCACCCTGGACAGGACACCAGTCCATCACAGGACACACACACACACACACACACTCACCCTGGACAGGACGCCAGTCCATCACAGGACACACACACACACACTCACCCTGGACAGGATGCCAGTCCATCACAGGACACACACACAGTCACACAGTCACACACACACACACTCACCCTGGACAGGACACCAGTCCATCACAGGACACACACACACACACACACTCACCCTGGACAGGACACCAGTCCATCACAGGACACACACACACACACACACACTCACCCTGGACAGGACACCAGTCCATCAGAGGACACACACACACAGCCACACACACTCACCCTGGACAGGACGCCAGTCCATCAGAGGACACACACACACAGCCACACACACTCACCCTGGACAGGATGCCAGTCCATCAGAGGACACACACACACAGCCACACACACTCACCCTGGACAGGACGCCAGTCCATCAGAGGACACCACACACACAGCCACACACACTCACCCTGGACAGGATGCCAGTCCATCAGAGGACACACACACACAGCCACACACACTCACCCTGGACAGGACGCCAGTCCATCAGAGGACACCACACACACAGCCACACACACTCACCCTGGACAGGACGCCAGTCCATCACAGGACACACACACACACACTCACCCTGGACAGGACACCAGTCCATCAGAGGACACACACACACAGCCACACACACTCACCCTGGACAGGACGCCAGTCCATCAGAGGACACCACACACACAGCCACACACACTCACCCTGGACAGGATGCCAGTCCATCACAGGACACACACACACAGTCACACACACTCACACCAGAGCCAGTTCTTCACCACAGCATGTCTTTGGACTCTGGCAAAGGAGAAAGATGAAGAGAGTTCGTGAGCGTCTATCGCCACCTGCTGCTCCTTTTGGGCACAGCAGAGGAATCTGAAACTCCATATCTGCTCAGTCCCTCTTCTGAGGCTTAATAGAATGAATGATTGACTCAGTGTCACCTGCGTAATAAGCCATTCATCCACTTTCATTCCGATTTTAATGGTCAGAATAGCTGCCCGTTCCTTCATATAGCGGTAGCAATATAATGGCAGCATGTGTCTATACGTCCTTGTTATTGTTCACTTGACTGCTTACCTACCAGCCTTATCAGCGCCGCAGAGAAACAGCCCCAGTTTTACCTAAGCTCAGTCACATGCAGACGAAGCCACGGAGGAATGTAAAACGTTTTCACACGGTTTTTCAAAACATATTACGTCACCGCAGTCGGCTACGCTCAAGCGCCATGTCTGTGAGGGGCAAAGCCTCCAGCAGACTGGGGGGAAAAAAAAACCAACCCGGCGTCGCCATATTCGTTGGGGGCAAATCCCTTGATCAGGAATCCGGGTCGTCCGCAGTCTCAGACAACAACAACAACAGAGAGGCACACGCAGAACAGAACCATGGATACTGGGTCGTACCGGCGCCGAGGTCCACTTATTCTGATTCTCTCCTTAATTCTTGGCTCGGTTCTGTCCCGGGAAGATGGGCTGGCGAAGGAGCGGCTGTTCGGAGCCGCGGTTCGGGTGTCGGGTTCTGACCCTGGTGTACAGAGGGCGGTCCGGTTCGCGGAAGAGCGTTACAACATGGGTTCGAACGGGATGTATCTGCGACGAATCAGCAGAATTGTTTCCGCCACCAAACAGGTACATCGATGACGTTTTGTTATTGAACCATAAATAAGATCCGCGTGTGAACTGCAGCTGTAAAAAAGTACTGCGAACGAGCACGGTTATGTAAGATACTAAATAGTCGTGGAGTTTGACTCTGGAGCTGTGAAAATCAAGAAAACAGATGCGCAACGCAACAGACTAGATCGTTATAAACCGATCAATCGATAAGCAATCAAGTTGACATAATTCCTTGAGCCCCTGAACAGTCCTGGTTCCTCTGAGCTGTGTGTAAGGTTCTGGTAAGTATTGCCACAGTGAGATTAATGACATTCCGTTTTTAACTGGGATCCATGTTGTTTCTAATGATCTCACCGGTGCAAAGATTATTTTGACAGATCTGGACAAACAGGTGGACTGATCTACAGCTGCACAGAAGGACTGATGTCCTGTAGCTGGACAGTCAGATGGATTAATGTCTCTGCAGCTGGACGGACAGAAGGACTGATGTCCTGTAGCTGGACAGTCAGATGGATTAATGTCTCTGCAGCTGGACGGACAGAAGGACTGATGTACTGTAGCTGGACACTCAGATGTATTAATGTCTCTGCTGCTGGACGGACAGAAGGACTGATGTACTGTAGCTGGACAGTCAGATGGATTAATGTCTCTGCAGCTGGACTGATGTCCTGTAGCTGGACAGGAAGTCCTGACAGCTCGTGACTGGCCAGTTGCAGACACGGACGGGCAGATAGATGGCTGTGCTGTGCGCTGGATGTGTGTGATAGCCCCTCTGACTGCTGCACGCAGGGTGCAGGAGCCTCTGTAAGGGATGGGGCTGGGTGAGCTAACGCGTGCGCTCTTGCCCTGTGCATACAGGTGGCCAGAGGAGTGAGGTACAGGGTGCTGGTGGAAGTGGGGAACACCCCCTGCAAGAAATCGGCGCCGCCTGACCCCCAGCTCTGCCAGCTCGTCCTGGATCCCCACGCCCTGAAGGTATGGCGAGTATGAGCTGCCACAGGGTTTGGCCTCAGGACCCTAGGGAAGGAAACTGGGGGGGAAAGCTGAAGGCAGTGAACCTCCACCATGTTGGCTCTGGAGTCTGGAGCAGCAACTAGAGCCAAGATGGCTGCCGCAGCACACTGGTGTGGGGGAGGGTGGTGGAGAGTCAGGCCACCCGGTCTGGTCACAGGACTCTGAATCCTGTGACTCTGAAGACTCACAGCAGTGTGATTCACATTAAACACACACGCCTGCAGCCCTGTGATAGCCTCTGATACTGACCCTAACTCTGTCCTAAACTCCAGTTCTTATCCAGTAACCTACTCCATCCATGCTCTCAAGATCCCCCTCACTCCCTGTCACTAATCCGGGTTTTATTCCCAACCCTAATCCCAGCTGTAACCCTACAGGCGCAGCTCCTGTACGCACCGTGAGCCCGTGTTGATTTTTGCAGAGGGAGCTGTGCCTGTTTGAGGTGTGGGACATCCCATGGGAGAGCAAGGCCAGTCTGCTGAAGCAGAAGTGCAAGCCAGCAGGTCAGACATACTCGCCTGCACACTGAGCACACTGCTGAGGGTTGGTCATGAGAAACAGCTCCACACACATACACTGGTGTGCATATACTGTACACACTGCACAGCCGGTGTGTTTACTGTATATACTGCACAGCTGGTGTATCTGTCCAGTGTACACTGCACAGCCGGTGTGTTTACTGCATATACTGCACAGCCGGTGTGTTTACTGTATATACTGCACAGCTGGTGTATCTGTCCAGTGCACACTGCACAGCCGGTGTGTTTACTGTATATACTGCACAGCTGGTGTATCTGTCCAGTGTACACTGCACAGCCGGTGTGTTTACTGTATATACTGCACAGCTGGTGTATCTGTCCAGTGCACACTGCACAGCCGGTGTGTTTACTGTATATACTGCACAGCTGGTGTATCTGTCCAGTGCACACTGCACAGCCGGTGTGTTTACTGTATATACTGCACAGCTGGTGTATCTGTCCAGTGTACACTGCACAGCCGGTGTGTTTACTGTATATACTGCACAGCTGGTGTATCTGTCCAGTGCACACTGCACAGCCGGTGTGTTTACTGTATATACTGCACAGCTGGTGTATCTGTCCAGTGTACACTGCACAGCCGGTGTGTTTACTGTATATACTGCACAGCTGGTGTATCTGTCCAGTGCACACTGCACAGCCGGTGTGTTTACTGTATATACTGTACAGCTGGTGTGTTTACTGTATATACTGCACAGCTGGTGTATCTGTCCAGTGCACACTGCACAGCCGGTGTGTTTACTGTATATACTGCACAGCTGGTGTATCTGTCCAGTGTACACTGCACAGCCGGTGTGTTTACTGTATATACTGCACAGCTGGTGTATCTGTCCAGTGTACACTGCACAGCCGGTGTGTTTACTGTATATACTGCACAGCTGGTGTATCTGTCCAGTGCACACTGCACAGCCGGTGTGTTTACTGCATATACTGCACAGCTGGTGTATCTGTCCAGTGCACACTGCACAGCTGGTGTATCTGTCCAGTGTACACTGCACAGCCGGTGTGTTTACTGTATATACTGCACAGCTGGTGTATCTGTCCAGTGTACACTGCACAGCCGGTGTGTTTACTGTATATACTGCACAGCTGGTGTATCTGTCCAGTGCACACTGCACAGCCGGTGTGTTTACTGTATATACTGTACAGCTGGTGTATCTGTCCAGTGTACACTGCACAGCCGGTGTGTTTACTGTATATACTGTACAGCTGGTGTGTTTACTGTATATACTGCACAGCTGGTGTATCTGTCCAGTGTACACTGCACAGCCGGTGTGTTTACTGTATATACTGTACAGTTGGTGTATCTGTCCAGTGCACACTGCACAGCCGGTGTGTTTACTGTATATACTGCACAGCTGGTGTATCTGTCCAGTGCACACTGCACAGCCGGTGTGTTTACTGTATATACTGTACAGCTGGTGTGTTTACTGTATATACTGCACAGCTGGTGTATCTGTCCAGTGCACACTGTACAGCCGGTGTGTTTACTGTATATACTGTACAGCTGGTGTGTTTACTGTATATACTGCACAGCTGGTGTATCTGTCCAGTGCACACTGCACAGCCGGTGTGTTTACTGTATATACTGCACAGCTGGTGTATCTGTCCAGTGCACACTGCACAGCCGGTGTGTTTACTGCATATACTGCACAGCTGGTGTATCTGTCCAGTGCACACTGCACAGCCGGTGTGTTTACTGTATATACTGTACAGCTGGTGTATCTGTCCAGTGCACACTGCACAGCCGGTGTGTTTACTGTATATACTGTACAGCTGGTGTGTTTACTGTATATACTGCACAGCTGGTGTATCTGTCCAGTGCACACTGCACAGCCGGTGTGTTTACTGTATATACTGTACAGCTGGTGTATCTGTCCAGTGCACACTGCACAGCCGGTGTGTTTACTGTATATACTGTACAGCTGGTGTGTTTACTGTATATACTGCACAGCTGGTGTATCTGTCCAGTGCACACTGCACAGCCGGTGTGTTTACTGCATATACTGCACAGCTGGTGTATCTGTCCAGTGCACACTGCACATCTGGTGAAATATACTGTACATTACACTCGCCGTACTT
Source organism: Atractosteus spatula (assembly GCF_055471065.1). NCBI lineage: Eukaryota > Metazoa > Chordata > Actinopteri > Semionotiformes > Lepisosteidae > Atractosteus > Atractosteus spatula. The sequence continues at coordinate 104,720 of NW_028296658.1, read as the reverse complement.
CCTACTCAGAACTGTGATGGACAGACGGCTCTCCATCACAGTGTTTTTTGTGTTCCAGATGTTCCTGAAGAGCCCAGCCAAAAGGAGGACGTACCTGTCTCCCCTGTCCCAGCTGATCACCTGGAGCAGGTAACACAGCCCCCTCCGCTGCAGTGGCAGAGGAAGTTGGTAAGCCAGCTCCCGGCTGGACTGCAGGTCCACTCTCATGCCTTTTTCTGGCCTCTTTCCTGTGCAGAATGAGTCGTCCCTCCTGCGGTTGGTGTTCAAGGACTTCGTGACGCAGTACAACAAGAGCTATGACACAGCCGAGGGTAGGATCTGTGGGGCCCTGAACACTGGACACAACCACTCCGGATACACTTAAAACACCCTCACCCTGAACACACTGGCCCCCTACTCTACACCCTCTGTGCCCCTCTGACCACTCCCTCTTCTCCTCCCAGAAGCCCACAGGAGGTTCCGGATTTTTGCGGACAATCTGGAGACCGCCCGGAAGCTGCAGGCGCTGGACCAGGGATCCGCTGAATACGGGGTCACCAAGTTCAGTGACCTCACAGGTAACGGCCGGGCCAGCGGCCAGCAGGCAGGGTGGCTGCTCGAACCCAGAGCCCGCTTTCCTAAGCCTGACCCTGACAGACGGATCCTTGGTTGGGTCACTAATCCAGCCGTGCCTCTGTCGCCCCCCAGAGGACGAGTTCCAGTCGCTGTACCTGAACCCCCTCCTCACCGCAGCCCCCCCGCGGCCCATGAAGCAGGCCAGGGTCCCCCACGAGCCTGCCCCGGCCTCCTGGGACTGGAGGGAGCACGGAGCGGTCAGCCCTGTCAAGGACCAGGTCAGGAGGAGAGAGGTGGACAGAGACTGGACAGGACACAGGGAGAGGGGGACGGAGACGGGACAGGACAGGACACAGGGAGAGAGGGACGGAGACTGGACAGGACACAGGGAGAGAGGGACGGAGACGGGACAGGACAGGAGACAGGGAGAGAGGGACGGAGACGGGACAGGACACAGAGTGAGAGGGACGGAGACTGGACAGGACACAGGGAGAGAGGGACACAGGGAGAGAGGGACGGAGACTGGACAGGACACAGGGAGAGAGGGACACAGAGAAAGAGAGGGATGGAGACAGGACACACAAAGGGCGGACAGACAGGGACAGGCACTTGAAATGGGCACTGTTGCATCTGTGTCTGCAGGGCATGTGTGGGTCCTGCTGGGCGTTCTCTGTGACGGGCAACATCGAGGGCCAGTGGTTCCTGAAGACCGGGAAGCTGATGTCTCTGTCGGAGCAGGGTGCGTCTCCCTCTGTCCTCTGTCCCCTGCTGTCTCCCTCTTGTGTGCTGCTGCCTCTCTGTCCTCTGTCCCTCTACCTCTCTCTCCTCTTTCTCTCTCTGTCCTCTGCTTCCCTCTGTGTCCTGCTGTCTCTCTCTGTCCTCTGCCCCTCTCTGTGTCCATCTGTTTGTCTCTGTGTGGTGACCAGTGCCTGTCCTGCAGAGCTGGTGGACTGTGACAAGCTGGACCAGGCCTGTGGAGGAGGGCTGCCCAGCAACGCCTACGAAGCCATCGAGAAACTGGGTGAGAGCTCATCCGAGCCGGGGAGGGAGGGACAGAGGGAGGGGGAGAGGGGAGGTTTCCTAAGGGATGGGATGACTGATCTCCCGGTGTCCCGACACTGCAGGGGGTCTGGAGACGGAGACGGACTACAGCTACAAGGGACACAAGCAGGCCTGTGGATTCTCCTCTGGGAAGGTGGCGGCCTACATCAACAGCTCTGTGGAGATCTCCAAGGATGAGACAGGTGGGCCAGAGACAGACAGGGAGAGAGACAGGTGGGCCAGAGACAGACAGGGAGAGAGACAGGGGTGTACAGGGACAGGTAGAGACAGAGAAACAGGTGGGACAGACAAACAGGGAAAGAGACAGGGGGTACAGAGACCAGGAGGGAGAGAGACGGGGGGTACAGAGACCGGGAGGGAGAGAGACAGGGGAAACAGAGACAGGGGGTACAGGGACGGGGGGGTGGGGGAGGAGAGCTGTCTGAGACCTGTGCTGTCCTTTCAGACATGGCGGCCTGGCTGGCGAAGAATGGACCCATCTCTGTGGCTCTCAATGCTTTTGCCATGCAGGTACCGTGCGTGCGTGTGCGTGCGTGTGCGTGCGTGTGTGTGCGTGGGGGGGGGGGGGGGTGCCGTCTGCACAGCGGAGGGGGTCCTCAGCGCGCCCCTGCCCAGAGGGCACAGGTCACCATTAAAACGGCCCTTTCTCCCGAGGGCTCGGAGATCATGGGGAGCAGATACAGACTGGAGCTGCCTTCATGGAACAGACCACTTAATTAGTTAATTGGTCAGTAACTCACGGGTGCTCCTGGTCCTCGGAAACAGGTAGGGCTCACTGGACTGGGGGCGCCCCAGTGTGACTACAGTATTGAGGTCTCATCTAGCTCCCTCTGTGTGCCCAGTTCTACAGGAGGGGCATCTCTCACCCCCTCAAGATCTTCTGTAACCCCTGGATGATCGACCACGCCGTGCTGCTCGTGGGCTACGGACAGCGTAAGTCTCTGTTCCTGGCAGCTGCTCTTCCTGGGCGTGAATCGCGGTAGTGACTCCTTGTGCGGGATGACAGTGTGGCTGGGCAGCAGCGCGCTAAAAGGCCTTCAAGGGGGTGATCAGGTCGGCCCACTCCATCACTGGGCACCAGCTCCTCCCCATTGTGGACAAGTCACTGTCTCGGGAAGGCTGGGAGTACTGCCCACTGGTCCGCGTTATAGGAACACACCTCCAGACTCAGAGACAGCTTCTTCCCACAGACTGGCAGATTCCCGAATTCTCCCTCGACCTCTGATTCACACCGGTGTTTCTGTGGCACAACTGCTGGTGTTGAGTTTTGTTTAAGCTGTGTGTTATTTAACTTTGCTGTTGCTGCTGCTGCTGCTGTTCTGTGATTAAGCTCGTTTCCTTAATGTCTTTGTATTGGAACATACGTGCAAAATAAGCACTTCCTCGCACTTGTGCACACGACAAATCAACTTAACTCTGCACTCATTTCCCCCAGGCTGAGCAGCTGTTAAACAGTTAAGCTTCTGCCTGTCATGTTTCTAGAGAGAGGGGCTGGAACAAGTGATCTGTAAAACCTGGAGTGGACCAGACTGCTGTGACAAGGAATCTGTTGTTTTATTTCCAGGCAACGGAATCCCATTCTGGGCCATCAAGAACAGCTGGGGGGAAGACTATGGAGAGCAGGTGGGAGAGATTTTTAAAAGTTGTTTTTCATAGTGCACTGCCAAGAGGTTTATAGAGGCCACATTGTACCCCTACAGTCCAGAGATCGCCGGTCCGGTCTGGGTCACACTGTGCCCCTACAGTCCAGAGCCCACCGGTCCAGTCTGGGTCACACTGTACCCCTACAGGCCAGAGCCCACCGGTCCAGTCTGGGTCACACTGTACCCCTACAGTCCAGAGCTCACCGGTCCAGTCTGGGTCACACTGTACCCCTACAGTCCAGAGCCCGCCGGTCCAGTCTGGGTCACACTGTACCCCTACAGTCCAGAGCCCGCCGGTCCAGTCTGGGTCACACTGTACCCCTACAGTCCAGAGATCGCCGGTCCGGTCTGGGTCACACTGTACCCCTACAGTCCAGAGCTCACCGGTCCGGTCTGGGTCACACTGTACCCCTACAGTCCAGAGCCCGCCGGTCCGGTCTGGGTCACACTGTACCCCTACAGTCCAGAGCCCGCCGGTCCAATCTGGGTCACACTGTACCCCTACAGTCCAGAGATCGCTGGTCCGGTCTGGGTCACACTGTACCCCTACAGTCCAGAGCCCGCCGGTCCAGTCTGGGTCACACTGTTCCCCTACAGTCCAGAGCCCGCCGGTCCAATCTGGGTCACACTGTACCCCTACAGGCCAGAGCTCGCTGGTCCGGTTCAGGAGCACACTGTGATCACGATTCCCCACGATGCCACCTGGGGGCAGGCTGGGGATTAGCTATCCTGGGTTCTCTCAGCAGCGCTGAGTCCCAGTGCCCCCTGCAGGCTCGTCGGGGGGTGGGTGGGGAGGGACTGGTTGCTGAAGGATTCAAAACTGTTTCCAAGCTGCTCTCTCTGCAATCTAAAAACAGGAACAGGGGTTCGAGGAAGCCCCTTCAATTCCCCCCCCCCGCTGACCTCTTCCTTCTGTGTTCTCGCAGGGCTACTACTACCTGTACCGAGGGGCCAGGCTGTGCGGGATAAACAGGATGTGCTCATCCGCGGTTGTGGACTAACGCCGCCGGCGCGGGATCGGGGAGCAGGAGGGTTTTTTTTGGAAGGAGCTCGGGTGAGGGGTACCCTACCGCTCCCACTTGCAGTGACGCATCACCCCGAGACTGGCAGATGGCTCCCATTCCCATCCTGCCCCTCTCTCCTCCGCACCCTCCGTGGCCGGGAGGAGGCCCAGCCAGCCCGGCTCGTAGGTAGTGTCCAGTTCATCCCCGGATCTTATCCGGAACGCCAGGGTCTGGGGTATTTTTCTGTTTGGAATCTGGTGTTTAGTGTCTCATGAACAGGCAGGATGGGAGGAGTACCTGGTGTGAACCCTGCCCCCCGTCTCTGGGTATCGGAGCTCCCTGGTGTGTGTGTGGGTGGGTGGGCAGCAGCGCCGCCTAGTGGGCGCCTGCAGAAGGGCGAGAGGGGAATATGGGAGCCCGCTCTCGCTCGGCATCCTGGTAGTGAAACGTGGGCTCGAGGGCAGGCCGGTCGAAGGGAGTGGGTTTTAGTGCAGCTGCCGCATAGCTCTTACCTCCTGCGTTCTATTTAGGCTTGGGGGAACCTTCCATGCGGAGCCTGCATGTTCCTCTTTCCGCCCAACATGCCCAGAGATGGGGTTATAGATAACTGGCTTCTCTAATTCATCTGGCGATAGGTTAGCACCCCCTGCAGGGCAGTTTCTTTCCGCGCCCTGTGCTTCCGGCGCTAGGCTCTCGTTTGCCGGGACGCTAAACCAGGAAGGAGCAGGACGAAGGGTGGAAGCAAAGCAGAAGCACAGCTGGGAGCCGAGACCCCTTCTCCACAGCTTCTCCATTAGAGAGCGAGGAGTGAGCAGGAGAAGCTGAAGATCAGGCGGTGGGAGAGAGGCTAGTGCGTGCGACACACCTAATAAATTAGCAAGATTGGTCTGTCAGATTTGGGGGTGTTGCTGGAGACGGGGAGGTACCCAGGAACGGAGGCCTGTGTTTTAGATTCACCCCCATCTAGCTGTGGAGGAGCCTGTCCCTTCCCCGCACATCTAAAAACACAGGAGCTGACAGCAGATGCAGCGCTCGGCTTTGCAGGAACAGGAGGGGTGTCCTTGCGGTAGTTCTAGTTTAGTCGGAAAATGAGGTTAATCGACGTCACTATCGCAGACGGAGGGGGGAAGCGGGCCTTTTAATTCACATTACCTTTCTGTAGGAGGGGTGGAAGAAGGCAAAGAGAGAGAAGCAGGAAATAAAAGGAGTAAAAGACCTGTGACTGTTGTCCAGTTGGGTCCCTATGTCTTCATTCACTTTTTATTTATTTTTCGGCCTGATATTTCATTTTCTGCTTTTAAGGTCCAAAATGCGCACACACACTACTGCTAAAAAAAAAACCAACAACCCACAACCAGACGATCTCATCTCACTTCAGTTTATTTAAAAAAAATAAAATGGAACCAATAAATTCAAAAGGATCCCCTCCTGTTCCAAGTGCCTTTGTTTAAAATAGAAGTCGTTTCTCTTCACAGTAACCGAGGAACAGGACCCCTTGTGTCAGTTTCAAGCCAGCTGGGTAAGGCCCGCTGAGAAAGAGGGGAGCAGACGCCAGCACCGGGAAACTGGGTTTGTCCCGGATCCCCCAAACGTTCCGGGCGACAGTATTCCCCACGGGCTGAACCTCTCCCCCCACAGTTTGAAAACCGCCCCCCCCCCTTTTCTTCGTACGAACTGAAGAATAAAACAACTCTTCAATAACTGTTCATTCATTGCTAATCAAATCATCCATCAGCTCTCAGACGGGCGCAGTAACGTGCTAGTTGCCCCTAACGACCATAAACAAGACGTGCATATCCAAAGGGAGGTCTTCTCAGTCCTGTCTGCCTCACTGTTTGTGTGATATTCGCTGTAAGAGTCCCCGATTCTCACCCTACTGCTCTGTGTTCTCCCACCCTGCACACCTCAACCACACTGGAAAACGTTTTTATACGTCTAGATTGGGAAAATATATTCCTGCAATGGACTCGGATGCGGATAATTATAAAAGGCTGGGCTAAACGGACACCAGGTTAAAAACTCTATAGCGTGACTGAAGAGAAAGAGCCTACCTGACAATGCTGGATGCTGGAAACATTTTTTTTTTCCCTTTTCACTTTTTTGTTCAATGATCTCCTTCTGGCTACCACCTAGCAGATCATCTAGCAGGGACAGCAACCTGCCTCCCCTGCTGCACCGCGGTCGGACGCACCCCAGGTCTCGCGGTGCTGTAACCTGCCTCCCCTGCTGCACCGTGGTCGGACGCACCCCAGGTCTCGCGGTGCTGTAACCTGCCTCCCCTGCTGCACCGTGGTCGGACGCACCCCAGGTCTCGCGGTGCTGTAACCTGCCTCCCCTGCTGCACCGCGGTCGGACGCACCCCAGGTCTCGCGGTGCTGTAACCTGCCTCCCCTGCTGCACCGCGGTCGGACGCACCCCAGGTCTCGCGGTGCTGTAAGCAGACTCCCCCTGCGCAGTGTATTGCAGCGTGAGGAATCGCACCCCCAGCCGCCCTGCGGTCTGATCCGCCCCAGGTTCTACCACCTGCAGGGGCTCGAGAACAGGGTGCAGGACCAGCGGAGCAGAAAGGCGAGTATGGGAGTTCAAACCACATGGCCGGTGAGGACTTCATACAAGATAAGATCCCGGGCGTGAGGTCCAGAGACAGCCCACACACCGGGAGGACCCCTTCCCGTCCACAGGGGCTCTCGTAAAAGCGACCGGGGGCTGGGATAACAACCGCCACGCCACCGGAGCGACGGCATCGCCCGTCCCGGCCTCCTGTGACCTACAGGCCGCAGGGCTCCGGTGGGGAGGCCACACCGGTACCGGCACACATCCGGGTTTCTTCCGCCCGATCCGAATTTTTTTTTTAAAAAACGGCCTTTCCGAAGGAGGGGTGGCGGCACGCCGTGTGGCCACCCGTCCCCCCCCCCCGGAGAAACCGGGGTTTGCAAGACTCCTGGGAAGGCTCGGGCACTGCAGGAGTCTCCGAATAATACTGGGGCGGGCGGCCTCAGGGACCAGTCAGGGGGGGGGATCTGTCCCGGGGTGGGGGAGGGGCAATTTTACTCCTGGCCTTGATCACCCAGATTGCCCCCCCAACAGCAGCTTGGCAACAACGCAGTGGGCAGAGCCAGAGACAAAACGAGGTTTAAAATAGTGACTGGGCAGACGGGGGGGGGGGGTGGGGGGTCAGAGGGGGCAGGGGGATCGGCTGTGTAGAGGGGGGCAGTTTTGGGGGTGGCCTGGGTTGGGTAAGGGGGCACAGCAAAGGCACAAACCAACCCCCCTCCCCCCTCACAGGCCTCGGATCACGACACGAAAACACCATGGAGGATAAAAACCCAGATTTTTTGCCCCCCCCCCCTTAAAAGAAAATAGCCCAGCAGAGCCTAAAACGCGACACAGAAGTGGAGGAAAAAAAAAAAAGGAAGGGAAGAAGGGGTGAAGGGGCAGCAGGCGCCCCCCCCAGGCGGCCCAGCGGTACTACAGGAAGGAGTCGCACCATTCCTTCAGACAGCTGAAGCAGTCGGACTGCTGCTTGGCGTTGGCGCCGCAGACGTCCTTCAGCCAGTCCCGGAACAGCTCCTCGTCCTTCCTCAGCAGCAGGAACTGGCCCAGCACCACGTAAGCCTGGGGAGGGAAGGAGACGCGACGTGAGGACACCACGCCACCCGCCGGGCACGGAGACCAGCGGCCGCCGGCTCTGCAGCCCCCGGAGTGGGGAGGGTGGGGTGGCGCCCCCCCCCCCCCCCCGTGGCCACCGCCAGCCGCGCGGGCGGCGAGGGAGTCACGACCTCTGCCAGAACCCCGGCCAGATCCGAGGGCTCTGGATCCCACAGCTTATGGGTGTGCTCCCAGACTCTTTCCTGACCTGCTCCGGAGACCCCTCCCTCCACAGTCTTTCTAGGCTTGGACAGAAGGAAAGGGATTTCAAAATCCTTGGAGTGGGGGGGGGGGGGGGGAGGCTATGGACAAAGTTGGCTCTCCGAGAATCCTCCCGGGAACGTCGGAATGGGAATCTGGGATCGACGGCAGCTGCCGGGCCGCCTCGCCCGACCTCCGTTCCGAGCCGGGAACAGCCTGCAACCTCCTGGCAGCCGCTAAACCCTGGAGCGGCCGAGCCAGCCCGGCAACAGTGCTGCAGCGTCACTGCAGACGGGGGAGAAGAGCTCGCCCTCCCTTGTGCTGTCCGGTGTGTCTTACGGGTCCCCCCGAATCAGGGGTCCCCCAGCCCCGGTCCTGGCGAGCCCCAGTCCAGTCAGTCTTACAGGTCACCCTGAATCAGGGGTCCCCCAGGCCCAGTCCTGGGGAGCCCCAGTCCAGTCGCCCTGAATCAAAGGTCTCCAGCCCCGGTCCTGGGGAGCCCCAGTCCAGTCAGTCTCACAGATCACCTTGAATCAGGGGTCCCCCAGCCCCGGTCCTGGGGAGCCCCAGTCCAGTCAGTCTTACAGATCACCCTGAATCAGTTGTCCCCCAGCCCCGGTCCTGGGGAGCCCCAGTCTGGTCAGTCTTACAGGTCCCCCTGAGTCAGGCGTCTCCAGTCTCTGCTTCACTAAAGCGTCCGCAGTGGTCAGTGTATGGATACGCGACTCTCTGTCCGACTGCTGTACCGTAAAGCACCTTGAGAAGACGTGTCGCGAGAGGCGCTATATAAACCACAGGTGCCCCGAGGACGAGACCGGCCGATATGACCGCTGGGAGGGACCCCCCCCTCCCGGCCCCCGGCCCGAACCCGGCTCACCTTGTCGAATCCCCTCTCCTCCAGCCTCTTGCCCAGGACCTCCCCGATGCCCGCCAGCGCCATCACGGGCTTCTCGCCCATGGGCTCCGCCACGAAGGCACGGTGCTTCTGCGACGTCGACGACATGCTGAGCGTCCTCCCCTCTGCGTCTCGGCCTCCCTCGCTCTCCGCCCCGGGCAGCCTGCGCAGAGGCCAGACTCGTCACCACACAGCCGGCAGGAACAGCGGCCGGGTCTCCGGAAACACCCGGAGCGGGCCAGCCATCCGGGGGGGGGGGAGCCGGAGCCTATCCCAGCAAGCGCCGGGTGCGAGGCGGGGTACACCCTGGACGGGACGCCAGTCCATCAAAGGACACACACACACACACCAGGGGCAGTTTTCCCAGGAGCCACCACCATGTCTTTGGATTGTGGGAGGAAACTAAACGCAAACTCGGGGAGGACATGCGAACTCCACGCAGACAGCACAGCAGCCCAGGTCTGGAATTGAACCCGGGGCCCCAGCGCTGTTCCGCCGTGAACCCCCCCCCCCCCCGGACTGGATCGATTCAATGCGAGCTGCCCGCTCCCCAAGGGGGAGATGATCTTTCATGGCAGCGTCCAGCCCAGTAACACAACAGAAACAGGCGAACGTCACCAAATAAAGAATTCAGGGGGGCAGCGTTTGAGCAGATAAGAGCCCGGCGGCCTTGCTCGGGAACGAGACTGCAGAGGGGGGGGGCGAAGGTCTTCCTGAGTCTAGTGGCACAGAGGCGGCTCCCACCTTCTCGGTGGAGAGGGTGAGCCAGACTCTCCCTAACGCTCTGAGCACCCCTTACAAACCCCTCCCATCTGCGGGGGGGGGGGGGCAGATAGGTTGGTCTGATTTGCACCAATGATTTTGCCCCAGATCCACACTCATTCCTCTCCCCCCCCCCGATACTAATGTTGCCAAAGCCAGCAAGGTTCAATAAACCAGTTGCAGAAAAGCATTGAAATACTCCTGCCTTGACGAAGCAGACTTCCCTGTACCGGGAGTCTGGGTGCCCAGGAGTCCTGCCTGGTTTTCTGTAACGGTGAGTAGAGGGAACAACGTGAGCCCCGCAGCCCAGCCCGTTATCTGCGCTGCAGTGTTCCAGCAGCAGGAGGGGGGACACGACGGCGGTACACCCCGTATCCTAATGCCTATCCCGAAAGTCAATAACAACTACCATTTGCACAGCAGCGGCGCGGCTCCGATCTGCCGCAGGTGAGAAAGGACGGAGCCTGCCCACACTGTCTCTCGGAATGAATGAGCTCTGCACGGTACATCCAGCGACCCAGAGCCGACGCTCACTGGTCCTTGGAACCAACAGGGAAGGGGGTTCTTTACACATAGGGTGGTAGGAGAGTGGAACGAGCTACCTGGCCAGGCTGGCGATGCCAAAGCCGATAAACTGGCAGCTTTCAAGAAACTTTAGGACGAGATCCGCAGACAGATTATCTACTCACTACCCACAGAACGGGATGGGCTGAGTAGCCTAGATCGTCACCTCTCTTAAACTTCTATTAATCACAGTGTAAAAAAAAAAGACTTCTGAGGATCTTGGTGCTTTCACACACGAATTCCCCACTCTCAGTAGCCCGACGAATATATCTCACAAAGGGATTTCCCAGAACTCGGCTGTGCCCCCGTCCTGAACAGCCTAAAAACTCCCCACATTCACCGACAAACTGACAGGCTGGCTTTCCCAAACCCGAGACACCGGGCGGTCCAGCTCGGGGCGGAACCGGCTCCACACGGGCCGGCAGCGCCGGGAACACGACAGAACCACAAAACCCGGCGCATACTGGGGACTGCTCGCCTCCTGGCGCTGTTCGTTTTATCTAAGGATAGCTAGGGGGGGGGGGAAGGGGGCATTTTCTCACTTCACACGCCCAGTAAATAGAGACGTTGTGCATTTGAAAGCGCCGCCAAAGTCAGCCCGACGCTGCTGAACCTCGAGAAGCCGCAGAAACCCAAGCCCCAGGCACGACAAAACCGCTCGTCCGCCCACAGCTGCTGCTGTACACACTGTGCTGCCACATATTCTCAGACAACGACAATTATTTGTTTTCATTCTTCAGAACCCCAAGTTAGGATAACAAACTGGAAGCATCCCCACATCCACAGCGTTCTCGTTATAAGGCCACTGTCGGTACCACTACGAGGTAACCGAACAGAAACACACACACAAAAAAATCAGCGAAGTTGTTGCTGAATTGTTTACCTTTTGGTAAAGCCGAAAGGAGTGAGTTTTTAACGTTTTCAAGTAGCTCCTCGCTTGCGCCGCACTTACAACATCCGCTGTCGAGTTCCAGTACAACTTCCTGATCCCGCCAACCCCCTCCCCGCTCCGCCCCTTCCGCTTCCGGCGGCCCATCCCCATGGCAACAGGGCAAGTCGGGGTTTGGCGTCCGATAGTTTTTTCCCCCAAAACGTTTATTGAACATCAATTGATGTAAACAAAAGAGAAAAATATAAGAGAGAGAAAAAAAACCACTCACGATACGCTGCCAGAGGGTAATTGCAAATTTCAACACAATAACTTGAAATGTTTATATACTTCAAGCGTGTTTTTTTTGCCTTGTTTTTCACGTTTTTACTGGAGCCTAAATAATATTGCATTTCTACCTTGTCAGTATTAAAAGAGGGAGAACATTGGACCACTTTGTTTTGTGAATATGACATCTACACAGCATTACAAAGTACGGTAGCGGTGGGGGGGTCTTCTACATTTAAATTTTATTTTTAAACGCATTTACCGACGCAATCTAAGTTGTAATTAATTATATTAACCTTCACCTTCGAATTACAAAACAGAAATAATAAAAATACATTTACTGTAATACTATGACCAGTCCTTTTAAAATGTAAACAGTTGTTAACTGAACCCCTAGCTCAAGTCTTTATTCTTTACATTTGTGAAGAATGTCTCATAATAAAATATTAGCTGATAATTATAGCCTTCTACCCCTTGTTATTAAGATATGATAGTTGTTAATGTATAATGGGAAGATCATGCTTCAAGACAATTACCTTCTTGGTCGCTAGACTGAATGTGTAAAGACGTTTATATCTTATACCTTGCACTGAAAATGGAGCTGCATACGCTCTTAAGGAATAGTAATACAGTCCCCGCCTTAGACCCTCTGTTTTTCAGGCGAGTTTGAGACTGTTATGTCCCGGTCTCCTTAAAGACAAGAGTTTTACTGGCTGACGGATAAACTCGGAACGAATTAGCTGCGTTCGCAGTGCCCGGGGGGGAAGGAGTTCGGTGCTGTACAGGAAGTTGAGGTGATCGCTGACGCACGCGTCCTCCGTTTCCGACGTGTGGAAGTTTGTGGGGGGCAATTTGCTGTCAGTTGCGCAGAGAAAAACAGCTTTATCACACAAGACTTCACCGACGATCACATATACACACGAGAAAAGAAGGACCCAGCCTTATTTTTCTTCAAGGTACACACACGGGGTGATATAGGCTGCTTGGAGGCGGTTGTCTTTGCTGGTTATTTCTAGAAACATCCACGCATTCCCTTCAAGAGAACAACTGTAGCTCGTTTTTGTAGTTATATCGAGTAATCTGCGTTTCATCGTGTTGTATATTGAGGCAAGTGGGAGTCATTCTCATTGATAGAAACCTCCACGATTCGGTTGTGTTTGACCAAAGTCCGTAGTCAGGACAGGCGGATCACTGTCGGCTACAAATATCCCACAAAACGTAAGTAAAACACTTTGAAATACGTTTCTTATCAGGCTGAAGATGGGGCTATTGATAATGTTATCTTGAACACGAAAATGCAGGGGCTCGAATGTTTTCGGTCGTATTTGAACAGTTTACACCTAGTTAACGGACTGATGTCTTCATTCTCTATGGGCATTGAGAAATATTTGTGAGCGTCACAAACGGATTGTGTCTTCGCATTGACCGGGGGTCTCGGGGGAGCGTGTGCGTGGAAGCGGTCTCGGTGACCCATCCTTCCGTCTCCAGGCTCCAGTCCGGGTTTCGCCCACGCGGTACGCTTTCCCGAGCCACCACGGAGCCGCAGAGGCGCTCGCGATGTCGCAGGCCACCAAGCGCAAGCACGTGGTGCAGGAGGTGCTGGGGGACCACGTCACCCCGACCGGCCGCCAGCAGATCGTGAGGGTGAGGCGCCCGAGCACGTCAAGGATCTGTCAAGCGTCTGCGAATCAGCAGCCCATTAAGCCATTGGAGAGAGAGAGTCTTTAGTATTAATTTGGGACAAACAATAGAATCCATTTCTTTACACAGAGAGTTGCGGGGGTCGGGATTTCATGGTCTCTGTCTCCGGCAGGTTCTGGGATCCCCTGGGAACAACCTCCATGAGGCAGAAACCGCGCAGGGGGAGCGATTCCTGGTCAGCATGCCCACCAAGTTCAGGAAGAACATCTGGATCAAGAGAGGTACCCCTGTCTCTCTCTCTCTCTCTTCCTCTCCTCTGTGTTCCTGTCTCTCTCTCTCCCCCTCTCTCTCCTTCTCCTCTGTGCCTGTTTCTACCTCTAGTGGGGCAGGTTATTTAGTCAAACGGGTGATGAGCGAGTCGGCCATCCGGTTGCTGTGTCCTGTCAGTCAGGCAGGCTGCCAGACAGAAAGACAGGGAGATCCTCGCTGTCTTAGAGTCTTTACCTCTCTCTTCCCTCCATTTCACCTTCTCTTTCTCTGTTTATTCTCCCTGCCTGTCCTTTTAAACTTTTTTTTCCCCCCTTGGGGGAGGGCGGAGTTCCTAAAAAACCTTTTGAGGCGAGAAATGAAATATTGACAGTTTTGTTCTTGGACTTTCTCCTCCTGTTTTTGACTTGTACTTCCTCTCTCTCTCTCTCTCTCGCCAGGAGACTATCTGATTGTGGAGCCCATAGAGGAAGGGGAGAAGGTGAAAGGAGAGATCGTCTTCATCCTGTACAAGGACCACATCCGACAGCTCAGGAAAGAGGGAGCCTGGTGAGACCCCCTTCATTCCTCTGTTCCCTCCTCTTCTTCCTGCTTTTCCAGCTGTGGAGAGCAGAAGGCAGCTCACGCACACGGGAGGAGCTGCTCGGCTCCTCTAGTCCGTTTGGATTAGATCTTATTTTTTTTCCCCCCCGATTCTTCCTGAAACTCCTCTGCCAGCCGCATCTGCGGTGATTCCGCACGCTCCCGATCTGGGATCCTGGTCGCCTTGTTTTTCCGAACTGTGACCGCGGTCTAGACGCCTAGGGGGGCGCTGAATTCCCTCTGTCTTCTCCCTCTGTCCCGTCCCAGGCCCGCGGGATTCCCGGGAGAGGAGGCGCCGGGCGAGGAGCGAGCCGGCGGCGACGAGGGCAGGTGAGGGCCAGCTGCAGACGGGGGGTCGGGGGGCAGCGAGGTCGCGGGGCGCTCGAGGTGTTAAAGAGTCTTATTGGTGATGTGGGAGCCCCCCCCCCACCGGGCCTCTGTCTTGCGTACAGCACCAGGGAAGATGGCACCTTCGCTCGGGTCCGGCGGGCCATCGGACAGCCCTGCGCCGCCTGCATGTGTACCCCAGCTCTGCACGGGGGAGCATAGGGCAATGTACCGGCCCCGAAGCCGGAGCTTCGCCGGAGCCACCTCTTTTCTCCAGTCGCTTGTTTGCTGCTGTCCCGGTTGCCACAGGGCGGTCCCACCATGTCCTCCTGGGGGTCAGGCTGGGTCGGAACGGGTCAGGAGGCACCCCCCGGGCAAGTTAAAAGAGCCGTTGGACTTTCTGTTCCTCGGGCAGGGGCGGCGCAGAGGGACCCCAGGGGCGCGAGGAGGAGGACGGCGCCACCGACTCGGAGGACGACGGAGACCTGTTCGTGAACACGAACCGGGTGAACTACCATTACAGCGAGAGCGAGGGCGACTCGGACTCCGAGGGAGCTGGCGAAGAGTCAGAGGAGGAGGACGGATCAGAGGGGAAGGACTGAGATATCCCTCACCATACCCCCCCCCCCTCGCAGTCTCTCTCCCTCTTCGACCCACCCCTAACGCGGAGGGGGGGGGGCAACTTTACTGTGCGGACTGGTCCTGTGCCCAGGCCCGAACCGATACACACCTGTGACAGCACCCGGCATGAAAGAGAGCAGGCACAAACCCCCTCAGGGGCCTGGTGTGTGCTGTGCGCTGGAGTTGTGGGGGAAGAACACAAGGCGGGTGAGCTTTGTGTGGAGGTGGTGGGGGGTGTAGATGGGGGATGGGGGGTGGGGAGGAGTCCGTTTTCAAACAAGAATTGCTCTGACGTTTCAGCGTACAGCAAACCAGGGCTCCTCACTCCTGCCGCTGCGGATCCATAGGGGATCTTCTGGCTGTTGATGACTTAATTGAATCAATTAGTGTCTTAATGAGTCTTGCATTTCTGCCACTTCCAGGTCTTTAAATCATGGAGGGGTTAGAAGTCCTTATAAAAACCCTTCTATATATATTTCCTGGGGCCTGCAGGCTGACGGGCCTGGATCTGCTGTCCGGAGATGCTGTGGTCCCCAGTGAAAGGAATTCAACCCTTCTCAGCCCGTTTCTCTGGCTTCTCTTCCACAGCTGCTTTAGTTACATTACAACTAACAATTTTACTTTTTTTTTGGTCTGCATAACTTCTTTCAGTTACAAGAATCTAGGGAGTGACCAACTGTTTAAAGACCCTGTTTAAAATCCTAGATCTGTAACACCTAAAAATGAGGCAAGTTGACTTGTGTTGGAACAGAAACCATGAAACTGCCCTACTGTAATGATTGTGACAGCCGAACTAGAGCTCTTTGAGTGATGGCCGTGATGACCAATAATGCTTTGTAATCATTTCTGAAGTCCTCCCTGTGGAGACAGTGGATATGTACACTGCTGAAGCAATTCATTTTGTTTTTGTCTGTACCAGACAGCAACAGTGTGTTTAATTAATAAAACATTCTTAAAGAGGTGCAAACTTTCCTGAGTGAAAACATAGAAGAGTAATTATATAAAAATGCATAATACAATCTTCTCTATCATCAACAAATGCTAATATTTACTTAATATAGGACGGGTGAGGGATATTTCTTTTTCAGTCTACTGAACACTTGTTCCAGTTGAGATTACCAGAACTGGAGGCCTGCTCTCCGGCTTTGAGTCACTCTAAACTGCACCTTTCACAGGATGAGGAATACTGGAGTAAGAGTGGGATTAAGGCAGGGGTTCCCTAGGCTGCTCCTTGGTGACCCACACCCTCCTGCTACTACGTGTTCCAGCCCAGCCCTCGGTTACACAGTCCAGCCCTTTATCGAGTCGATAACGAGACGTTTGTTCCCCGATCTTACACCTGTTGAAGCTTCAACTGCTGTATTTCATTAGTCAAATAAATTCCCAAACATGGGACTAAAAGCAAAATCTAACTATTCCTCTATCCTATAATCAAATTATTCCAACAAAGCAACTTCATCGATGAAGTCAGGCTTCAGGTATCTACAGGAGGGAGTGAAGACCAGCAGGAGCAGGACTGGGAACAGCCGGCTGAAGTGAACATGACTAGGAAAACTGGAGAGGACTCAGGGTTTGGTTCCAAACCATTTTCAAGTGACCCAGTATCGGAAGCAGCTGACTGGGCAGCTCGGAACTCTGTTCATCGTTCCACAGCTGAAGAAACGGGGGATTCAGCAGGCTGTGGCCTCAGAGCTGGACTGGGGTTCGAGGCACCCATTCTACAGGACCTGGTACTGCAGGACCAGAGCGCTGTGCGCACCCATACCGGAATACAAACACAGAAACTCCGGATCACAAAACCGCGGGCTGCAGCTGAAGGTGTTCCATCCGCCCCAACTCTTGATGGCCTCATGGAGCTTAACTGGACTCTCAGAACCGCACCTCAGCTCTCCAGGTGCGGCCGATTTAAAGATTAAAGAGAGACTGATGGACCGGTGTCCCATCCCGGGTGTATCCTGCCTTGGACCTGTTGCTTGCTGGGATAGACCACGGATTCCCCCTTTGACCCCGGCTCTGGAAGAAGCGGTTCGAAGATGGACGTATGGATTGGAAACCGTGCAGGCACAGCACCCTCCTGCTGGACCAAACTCAATGTGCAGTGCAGTGTCCTCCACCCCACCCCCCACACCCTGTCACCATTAACTGCCTCCCCACAAAACAACACAAGGATGTCTGGTTCAGGGCATAAAAACAGACCTACAGGATATAATATATTGATAAAGAGAAAAGATCCCATCATGTATGTACATATACAAACAGTGGAATAAAAGCAGGCTGCTCTGGGGCTCACACCAGTAAATGGCCATGGGTTTATAAAGAACACCGCACCCCCCACAAAAACATACTTTCACATCATTTCAACACTTCACCCCCAGTGCCTCACGTTTGTCATCTGTACCCACGGACACAGCAGAGTAGCCCTTGCTTCTCTGGCACAGAGAGGTCAAAGGAGTAAGACAGTCAGGGTGTGTCCATAGACAGACGCTCGGGGACAGAAAGACTCTAGGAATTTTTTTTGGGGGGGAGGGTGAACCAGCCCAGGTGCCGAACCAGAACGAAAGACGAGCGAATTGAAATCACGAGAGGAGCAGGAGGAGGCCAACAGGAACAGGACGGGGGCGGGATCGCTCTTGCTTCTTAAAAGGAGGGCAGGCGGGTCTCGCAGTCTTGTCCTGTGCTGCCCTCTCCGGAGAGGAAGAGCGGTCCTTCCTCTCTCTCTCTCTCTCTCTCCCAGCGAGCCAGTCCTCAGAGGGGCCCCCCCGGCCCTCCCCCTGGGCTACTTCGTGATGGTGTTTCTGCAGAGGGACAGAGAGAGAGGGAATGTCACTGAAGGAGACAGTCTGGCGCTGATCTGCTCACAAGGGACCTTGTACAGGTCTTGAGCTCTGTGATGTACTGGGGACATGTAGTGGCACCTTCTGCGATCTCGGACTGTCCATCGTGTAAAAAAAACCCACATGCTACCTGAAGAATTCAGACTGATGATTGATGAATCACTCTAAAATAGCTAGCAACCTTTCCTGTCTCCACACAAATCTAAACCCACTTACCAGGTCTGGCAGCGTCCAGTTTCTATGGCCAGGCTGTGCAACCTGTCTATACATCAGGGCTCATTTCCTTAGAAAGGGCTGGACACAGGCAAGAGCTAACTGTCCAGAGAGGACAGCCTCAGTGACCACAGCCTGGCCAGAGAAACTGGACACAGGCAGGGCTGGCTGCCCAGAGAGGACAGGCTCGGTGACCGCAGCCTGGCCAGAGAAACTGGACACAGGCAGGGCTGGCTGCCCAGAGAGGACAGGCTCAGTGACCGCAGCCAGGCCAGAGAAACTGGACACAGGCAGGGCTGGCTGCCCAGAGAGGACAGGCTCAGTGACCGCAGCCTGGCCAGAGAAACTGGACACAGGCAGGGCTGGCTGCCCAGAGAGGACAGGCTCAGTGACCACAGCCAGGCCAGAGAAACTGGACACAGGCAGGGCTGGCTGCCCAGAGAGGACAGGCTCAGTGACCGCAGCCAGGCCAGAGAAACTGGACACAGGCAGGGCTGGCTGCCCAGAGAGGACAGGCTCCGTGACCGCAGCCTGGCCAGAGAAACTGGACACAGGCAGGGCTGGCTGCCCAGAGAGGACAGGCTCAGTGACCGCAGCCAGGCCAGAGAAACTGGACACAGGCAGGGCTGGCTGCCCAGAGAGGACAGGCTCGGTGGCCGCAGCCAGGCCAGAGAAACTGGACACAGGAAGGGCTGGCTGCCCAAAGAGGACAGGCTCAGTGACCGCAGCCAGGCCAGAGAAACTGGACACAGGCAGGGCTGGCTGCCCAGAGAGGACAGGCTCAGTGACCGCAGCCAGGCCAGAGAAACTGGACACAGGCAGGGCTGGCTGCCCAGAGAGGACAGGCTCAGTGACCACAGCTGGAAGAGATCAAGAGAGACAGAGGTGCAGGACAGGCTTTTAAAGACACACAGCACACTCACGCGTTCATGCTCTTCCCACTCCCACTCAGAACGATGTAGGGGGTCTTCTGGGATTTCTGCTTCTCCTGCAGCAAGGCCACGGTGCCCAGGGGGGTGTCACTGGAGCTCATCTTCTTCAGCAGCTGGAGGGGAGAGGGGAGAAGTGGGGCTTAACGGACACACTGGGGCAGGGCAGGGGGAAGGCAGGGCAGAAGGACACTCCACAACTCACCGCCTCCTCCTCCAGCTTCTTCATCCTGCGCTCCGTCTTCATCTTCCCAGAGCCCTTGCCATGGAAACGGTGAGACAGCTGCCGGAACGCCTGGGGCACGGAGAGGGAGAGCGACAGGGTCAGTGTGAGAGAGAGAGAAGAGGGGGACAGGGAGAGAGGAGAGGAGGAGAGAGACAGGGTCAGCGAGAGAGAGAGAGGAGGGGGACAGGGAGAGAGGAGAGGAGGAGAGAGACAGGGTCAGTGTGAGAGAGAGAGAAGAGGGGGACAGGGAGAGAGGAGAGGAGGAGAGAGACAGGGTCAGCGAGAGAGAGAGAGGAGGGGGACAGGGAGAGAGGAGAGGAGGAGAGAGACAGGGTCAGCGAGAGAGAGAGGAGGGGGACAGGGAGAGAGGAGAGGAGGAGAGAGACAGGGTCAGCGAGAGAGAGAGGAGGGGGACAGGGAGAGAGGAGAGGAGGAGAGAGACAGGGTCAGCGAGAGAGAGAGGAGGGGGACAGGGAGAGAGGAGAGGAGGAGAGCGACAGGGTCAGTGTGAGAGAGAGAGAAGAGGGGGACAGGGAGAGAGGAGAGGAGGAGAGAGACAGGGTCAGTGTGAGAGAGAGAGAAGAGGGGGACAGGGAGAGAGGAGAGGAGGAGAGAGACAGGGTCAGCGAGAGAGAGAGAGGAGGGGGACAGGGAGAGAGGAGAGGAGGAGAGAGACAGGGTCAGCGAGAGAGAGAGGAGGGGGACAGGGAGAGAGGAGAGGAGGAGAGAGACAGGGTCAGCGAGAGAGAGAGGAGGGGGACAGGGAGAGAGGAGAGGAGGAGAGAGACAGGGTCAGCGAGAGAGAGAGGAGGGGGACAGGGAGAGAGGAGAGGAGGAGAGAGACAGGGTCAGCGAGAGAGAGAGGAGGGGGACAGGGAGAGAGGAGAGGAGGAGAGAGACAGGGTCAGCGAGAGAGAGAGGAGGGGGACAGGGTCAGCGAGAGAGAGAGGAGGGGGACAGGGAGAGAGAGAGGAGGGGGACAGGGAGAGAGGAGAGGAGGAGAGAGACAGGGTCATTGAGAGAGAGAGGAGGGGGACAGGGAGAAAGGAGTGGCAGATGTAGCAGTACCTCTTTAGGGGTGAGCTTGCGCCCTGTGTCGTCCACGTACTCAATCTTGACGTCGGGTTTGTAGCCGTCCTTCTCCTTGAAGTCCTGCGTGAAGCCCCGGTACTCCTCCCGGCGGCTGTACTTGTCATCGATCGTCCTGGAGACGGGAGACACAAGGAACAGCCAGCAGCAGGTCAGGGCGAGAGAGAGAGAGAGACCAGCAGGCAGCGAGGGCCGGGCAGGGCCACGGAGAGACTGGCGCAGACCGACACTCACATCTTGTCCTCGATGCAGTAGAGGGCGTTAGGCAGGGCGCCCTTGGGAGCTCGAACCCGGGCCACCTTCTGCACCTGAGTGTCCAGCAGTCCTAAGGAAGGAGGGGAACATGAGCAGAGGCTGTGAGGAGTGGGGCCCCGAAAGAACGCCTGGCTCGCATCTGTCCCCCGGCTCGGCGCTGTGTGCGTCTCGTAATCCCTTCCCCCTCGCCCGCCCGCCCGGACCTCCTGCGCCCCCACCTTTGTTCTTGCAGAGCAGCAGGGCAGCCGCCAGGCCGGAGTTGACGATGGGCTCCTCGTCCAGGATGGTGGTGGAGGCCGTGGAGAACTGGGGAAGGACGCGAGAGGGACAGTGAACGTCTGGGGTACAGGCACAGGGACACAGCAGAGGAAGGGGACGGGGGCATTGCCACAGGGGTGGCACCCCCAAATATGGCCCTACCACCCCAATTTAGGCATTACCTAAAACCTCATATTGTCTACAAACAGGAACAATAACGAGCCTTCAACGGTCTTTTAAGAGTGGGATGTACATGTAACCTATAGACTGTAAATACGCCTGCCTATCGCTGTACATCGTTTCCATCCAGCTCGGCGAGAGCTGCGCGAGACTTTGGCTCGGGGATGGAATATCACGTCACGACGACTGCTGGTGCATCCGGAGGAGCCAAGTCCACGCGCCCCAAGCAAAAGACACTCCAGAAACAAAAACGATTCTCGCCGGGGAAACGACGGGAAAGGGGCTCACGTCGGGCTGCTTCTGCTCCTCGTCCAGGTTGACCATGCTCCAGCCCACGTTCTCGTCCACCTCCGAGTCCGAGCCCCTGTCTCCCAGCTGCTCCTCCTCCCGTTCGAAATCCTGCACGGGGTGGGGGGGGGGGGGGGGGTAGAGGAAAAGCTGGAATCAAAATGCCTTCTCGCCCGTTCTGTCTTTTAAAAAACAAACGGGCGCTGTTGCCGAGGTCGGCCACCGGGCCGGCGCCACCCGCCACCCACCATGATCTCCTCCTGGTCCTCGCGGTTCCCCGAGAGCCCGTAGGTGGGGATCTCGCCCAGGGCCCGGCAGAACTCGGACGTGGCGTTGAACACGATGTTGTTCTTCCGGTCGGGGTCGTCGTCGTCGTGGGAGGTGCTCGACTCGAGCTTCTTCACGATCTCCACCACCTGTGGGGGGGGGGGGCGAGAAGGAGGGGGAGCTGTTAGCCTTCCGGGGACCCCAGAGACCCCCCCCCCCCCCCTGACCAGTCCCGGGGGGAACCCCCCTCTCCCACCTTCTCCACGGAGTCCTGCTGGCGCTGCTTCTGCCGCAGGCGCCTCTGCTTCTCCAGCTGCTTCTGCAACTCCAGCTCGGCCTCGTCCTCCTCGATGGCCACGGACTCGGGGGGCTCGAAGTCCTCTGGAGAGGGGAGAGGGGAGAGGGGGGGACAGGGTGTGAGACAGAGCCGTTTCCATGGAGCTCAGGTCCCCACACCCCTATTACTGCAGAGTCACCATCTTCCTCCCCTTACAGTTCGGAGAGGAATGATTTTCCAGCGTGACGAGCTGACCCATGGCTCCTACAGGTGGGGCTGCACGCTGGTGGTGGTGGAGGGGATCCCCATTACCTGTAAAGCGCTTTGAGTGGAGTGTCCAGAAAAGCGCTATATAAGTGTAAGCAATTATTATTATTATTATTGCTTGAGGATTCTGTCTTCTCCCCTTAGCAGAGGTGGCTTACAGGTCAGACCTGTTCACATGAGCTTTCCTGCCGTCCTACAGAAAGGGGAAATTCTCCCTCCTCTATTACTTGATCGGACGTCCGATCTAAGTAAAAAGAACGTTTCTATCTCCTACCGAGTTTCAAAACGGCTCACTTGCTTCTGCTGGACTCTCACACGTGACCTCGCTGCCACCTGCTCTACAGCTGGGCTCATTAATTCCCTAGAAACCAGAGATCAGCCTCTGCAGGAATTATCCTCTGTCAACAGCGATTTGAAGGTGGGAAATGAGGGGACACGGGCGCCCTCTGGTGGCTGCAGGTGGAATCGCCACAGCCGGATGCGTTGCCCCTGTTGTTGCGCACCTAAGAGCCCGTGACCCCCCGATTTTGGAGGTGAGGGCAGGCTCCTCTCACCACCACGGTGCCAACTGGGGCCACAGAGTGAGGGTTCCCCTGGGGGCGCGCTAGCCCCACCCTCGCTCGCTTGGGGAATCAGCTGGCCAGCGGCACGGGCCGGGCTCGAACCCGGGGTCCCCGCCGACGGGCGCTCACCGTCCTCGCTGATGTCCATGTTCGCCACGCGGGTGTCGTCCGACAGCTGCGGCACATCCGGGGCCTTCGGCGCCACGCTTGCCTCCTTCTCCTCTTCCTCCTTCTCCTGGCCTGGCCGCCTCCCGCGCCCCCGCGTCCTGGGAGAGACACGCAGGGAGCGAGGGAATGAGAGAGGACAGGGAAGTCCGCACACCGACTGCACACCGGAGCGAAACAAGAATTTAGCAACGCCAATCATTTCTCCTGCACCTGCCCCATGTGGAGTCGCCCAGTGGTGTTTCTCACTTCTCGGCTTGCAGCTAAGAGACCCAGCACAGGGAAGACTCACTGAATCGCATTACTCTCTGATGGAGAGGCGGTACAGTGTAGTGGACCTCAGAACAGCCTGGCAGTGGCGCTGCAGGAGAAGCAGTTAACATGCCGGCGCCCCTGTGAAGACTCCCGGAGGGCGAGACAGCCCACAGTCGCACTGTACAGCCCACAGTCACAGCATCTGAGCTCAGAGAGAGCCCTGCCCCCCTGTGAAGACTCCCAGAGGGCAAGACAGCCCACAGTCACAGCAGCTGAGCTCAGATAGAGCCCTGCCCCACTGTGAAGAGTCCCAGAGGGTGAGACAGCCCACAGTCACAGCAGCTGAGCTCAGAGAGAGCCCTGCCCCACTGTGAAGACTCCCGGAGGGCGAGACAGCCCACAGTCACAGCAGCTGAGCTCAGAGAGAGCCCTGCCCCACTGTGAAGAGTCCCAGAGGGTGAGACAGCCCACAGTCACAGCAGCTGAGCTCAGATAGAGCCCTGCCCCACTGTGAAGAGTCCCAGAGGGTGAGACAGCCCACAGTCACAGCAGCTGAGCTCAGAGAGAGCCCTGCCCCACTGTGAAGACTCCCGGAGGGCGAGACAGCCCACAGTCACACTGTACAGCCCACAGTCACAGCAGCTGAGCTCAGAGAGAGCCCTGCCCCCCTGTGAAGAGTCCCAGAGGGCGAGACAGCCCACAGTCACACTGTACAGCCCACAGTCACAGCAGCTGAGCTCAGAGAGAGCCCTGCCCCCCTGTGAAGACTCCCCCACAGTCACACTGCACAACCTGCACAAGCAGGAAGAGCTGGAAGACGCTCCCTGCCCACAGGGGACTGACCTGGAGCCGTGGTCGCAGCCCTGCGCCTCCTCCCCCAGGGGGAGCAGCTCCTCCACTGTCATGGTCTTCGTGCTCTCCCTCTTCCTGATCTTCTTCACACGCCTCTTCGTCTTCTTGAAGGTCACCTGCGCGGGGCGGAGGGGTCAGGTCAGCGCAGGGTCTACGTCCATCCGACTCCCTTCAGCGGGACGGGTCACCCCCTCTAACACCCCGCCGGCCCCACCCCGCACCCTCACCATCTCGTCCGGGGTGTAGTACTCCGTGGCTGGCTTCAGGCCCGGCCCGTCCAGGCTGACCGCCTGGCTGCGCAGCGTCTCGCGGATCTCCTGCAGCTCCTTCTCCCAGACGCCCTCGGCCTGGCCGCCCGCCCCGAGCCGGAACCCGCGCTTCTTCTCGCCCTCGATCTCCTCGTCGTACTTCGTCAGCACCGAGCGCGGCTTCAGCTGGGGGGGGGGGGAAGCAAGGAGAGGCTGTATGTCACTGATCAAAATACATCCTTCCCTAAAATAGATCTCATCCCAGAATTCCTGCATCCTGCCCGAATCAGAACAGCTCCCAATCCTACTGGGAGAGGGAGGAGGGAACTCAGTGTGTGATCTCCTGTCCCAGCCTGAGGAACAGACAGCGAGCCCGTCTCTCAATAATAATAATACAGTGTGTGAGCTCCTGTCCCAGCCTGAGGAACAGACAGCGAGCCCGTCTCTCAATAATAATAATACAGTGTGTGATCTCCTGTCCCAGCCTGAGGAACAGACAGCAAGCCTGTCTCTCAATAATAATAATACAGTGTGTGATCTCCTGTCCCAGCCTGAGGAACAGACAGTGAGCCCGTCTCTCAATAATAATAATACAGTCTGTGATCTCCTGTCCCAGCCTGAGGAACAGACAGTGAGCCTGTCTCTCAATAATAATACAGTGTGTGAGCTCCTGTCCCAGCCTGAGGAACAGACAGCAAGCCTGTCTCTCAATAATAATAATACAGTGTGTGATCTCCTGTCCCAGCCTGAAGAACAGACAGCGAGCCTGTCTCTCAATAATAATAATACAGTGTGTGATCTCCTGTCCCAGCCTGAGGAACAGTGAGCCGACCTGCCTGCTTGGAGAGAGAGCAAGGGGCAGAGAGCGAGAGGCTGGGGTCAGGGGAGGACTCACCACCGCCATGTCGTCCACGCTCTCCTCCTCCTCGTAGGGCTTGTAGTCGGGCTTCTTTTTCTTCAGTTCCACGTTCTTCTCGGCCTTCTCCTTGTCCACCAGGCTCACATTGACCAGCACGTCCTCCTCCTCGTCCAGCACGCCTGGGAGAGAGGGGGAAGTTAACGACACACAAGGCGACTCAAGCCAACGTCACAGACGGACAAGCAGCACGAGAGAAACAAGCAGGGAAGGGGAGGCCGCGAAAGTGCATTTAAAACCGAGAACAGGAGGGACTTCTTTGATACAGAGTGGTAGGAGTGTGGAACAAGCTGTCCAGCCATGCTACTGAAGCCGATTCCCTGGCTTTTCTCAAGAAACACTCTTTACACAAAGGGTGGTGGGAGTGCGGAACAGGTTACCCAGCCGTATGGTTGTAGCCGATACCCTGGCTTCTTTCAAAACACAGCTGGATGAAATCCTCCAGTCAGGACAGGAGGGCCCTTTCTTGACACAGAGGGGGGCGAGAGTGGGGAACAAGCTGCCCTCACATGCTGTGGAAGCCGACACCCTGGCTTCTTTCCAGGAAGGGTGGGATAGGAAGCTCGGGCCGGGCCGGACAAAGCCACTCACCCTTGTCCTTCAGCGTGAGGATGACCGTCTGTCCCTCCTGGAAGGAGTCGATCTTGTGCTGCACCGTCAGGCCCTGCAGGTCCTTCGCCGCGTAGCCCTCCTGCAAGAGCACAGCCGCCTCTGACACCAGCGCTCCGCTGACCAGCCACCCCCACCCCGACGACAAACCCCACCGATCAGCGAGCCACGGCGGGCCTCGCAGGCCGCCGGTGCGTCACCTGACCGCCAATAATCAGCAAAGACAGCTTCTCTAACCGCCTTTCGCTCGCGAGTCGGACAGGACAGGGCTAGGACTACGAGCCCGCGGGGGAGCAACACGGGTTGAGTCATCTTATTTACCGTGAAGCTCAGCCCTTTTACTACCTGACCCCCCCCCGAACCTCGGACCCCCTCACTGCGAAACTGGAAACAAAACATCACAATACATCCTCTTGCTCTGGGTTTAGGCTAGCTTCCTTCCACACCATGTTGCGTCCAGATTTACGAAGCTGAACAAACTTCATCTCTCATCATCCGATAACCCGCCGGTCAGCCCGTCAAACGAAGACGCTCCCCGCGCCACTCACCTTCACCTGGGCGAACTCCCGCTCCACCAAGCTGCTCACCCCGAACTCCTCGTCCATCTCCTCCAGCAGCTTCGCCTGCGGAGACACGGGCGCAGCCCGCGAGTCAGTCGGCCTTCGGGGGGTGGGGGGGGACAGTCGGGCTCGCTCATGTCCCTCGGTCCCTCGCGCACATCGCTCCCTTAGCCCCGCCCACCTCACTGACACCCCTCCCCCTCCACAGCACATGCCCCCTTAGCCCCACCCCCAAGCCGATGGCCACACCCACCCACGTGTGCTCACTTCAGATCCTCCCTCCCTTTGCCCCTCTTAGCCCCACCCCCTGGCTCCTTGAAAATACTCCCTTAGCCCTATACCCTGCTGGCTCATTCAGTTACTCCCACCCAAGCATGTCCCCACTCAATCCTTCTCCCCCCACTGCGGTGTGCTCACTGAGCCCCACCCCTCCCTCCCCCCTCTCTCTCCCCCTCTCACCCTCTTCTCCGCCAGCTCTTTCTCTTTGGCCAGCTTGCGGCTCCTCTCCACCCAGGCCTCCGTGTCGTCCAGCCAGGACTCCTCCTCTGCCAGCGTCTTCACCTTCCTGCAGAGACAGACGGACGGACGGACGGACAGCACCGTGAGATCGGGAGGACAGTCAAAGCCCCGAGAAGCCCACATAAAGACGAGCAGCGGGCCCGCAGGGCGGGTGCGGCCCACGGCGGCGGCGTGCGCGGTCCTACCCCAGCTTCTGGTTGAGCAGCCTCTTCTCCTTCAGGGCCGCCAGCTTCTCGCGGATCTCTGCCTGGTGCTTCAGCGCCACGGGGTTGATCACCTCAGCGACCAGAGGCTCCTCCTTCGTGCCCAGCTCTGAGCCCGCCAGGATCGGGGGGAGGGGGGGAGAGAGAGAGTGAGAGAGAAGCCAGGCAGGAGGACGGCCCCCCGAGTCCACCGAGTCCAGCAGAGGTGGCACTTGGACACTCGCGCGTTTAGGAAAGGGCAAACGGGAGGCGTTTCGTGCGTCGGAGCAGTGCAGGGCGTGAAGCTGCCCAGCTATGCCACTGGATGGCGGCTCCGGGATCCTTCAGGAAACACCTGGGATCTGGACCCAGATCAGCTCCTGCGCTACGGTTCTGGATTTCTAGATGGCTGTGGGTTCGAATCCCAGCAGAGATGCTCTTGGCGTCATCTGCTGTTCACCCACCCATTTCCTAACAGGGATCCAGAGTCTATCCCGGCAAGCAATGGGCACAGGGAGGGGTACACCGCGGATGGCACGCACAGACACACAAGGGGCAATTCTCCCCAGAAGACGATTAACTGCCTCAATCTGCAGGTTGGCAAGACCCCCGAGCGTCAGCTGCCAGCACAGCACAGTGGGACAGTTTCTTCCAAACTAGCCTATAAGACTGACTGCACTGGGGCTCCCCGGGACTGGGACTGGAGACCCCTGATTCAGGGTGACCTGTAAGACACACTGGACTGGGGCTCCCCAGGACTGGGACTGGGGGACCCTTGATTCAGGGTAACCTGTAAGACACACTGGAGTGGGACTCCCCAGGACCAGGGCTGGGGGACCCCCTGATTCAGGGTGACCTGTAAGACACACTAGACTGGGCTCCCCAGGACCAGGGCTGGAGACCCCTGATTCAGGGTGACCTGTAAGACACGCTGGACTGGGGCTCCCCAGGACTGGGACTGGGGGACCCTTGATTCAGGGTAACCTGTAAGACACACTGGAGTGGGACTCCCCAGGACCAGGGCTGGGGGACCCCCTGATTCAGGGTGACCTGTAAGACACACTAGACTGGGCTCCCCAGGACCAGGGCTGGAGACCCCCTGATTCAGGGTGACCTGTAAGACACGCTGGACTGGGGCTCCCCAGGACTGGGACTGGGGGACCCTTGATTCAGGGTAACCTGTAAGACACACTGGAGTGGGACTCCCCAGGACCAGGGCTGGGGGACCCCCTGATTCAGGGTGACCTGTAAGACACACTAGACTGGGCTCCCCAGGACCAGGGCTGGAGACCCCTGATTCAGGGTGACCTGTAAGACACGCTGGACTGGGGCTCCCCAGGACTGGGACTGGGGGACCCGTGATTCAGGGTGACCTACAGGACTAAACGTAGCCCCTAGCCCGCCCACACACACACACACACACCACTTACCTTTCTTATTCTCGTTCAGCTCCAGAGGCTTCAGACCCAACTTGGCCCTCAGCTTACTAGAGGGGAAAAAGAACAACCAGACTGGAGTGAATGGTTTTCCTGACACAATTACGGACTGTCACGATGAAAGTGTGTACAGAGGTTCTGCTGCTGGCAAACCCTGTGATCCGATCCGTTTCCCCGGATAACATCGCCTCCCCCCACCGTTAAACCGCCCTTGCTCACTTACTTCGTTTCCTCGATGCTGAGAGAGGCATCCCCCGAGGCAGACTTTGGACCAGCCGCTGCACAGGGACAGTTCAGAGCGCGTTAACATCGCCAGAAACGACACAGATGAGCAAGAATAACAATAAATAACAGTCCTTACTCTTCGATAGCTCTTTCCTGGACACTCCACTCAGAGCTCTGTACAGGTCATGGGGATCCCCTCCACCCCCAGCAGTGTGCACCCCCACCTGGATGAGGCGCCAGTCCGCTCCCCACGCCCCAGCTCTCAGTGGGGAGGAGAGCAGAGTGATGGAGCCAGTTCAGAGAGGGGGGTTATTAGGAGGCCATGAGGGGTAAAGGCCAGGGGGGGAATTTGGCCAGGACACCAGGGTAACACCCCTACTCTTCTCCAGAAACACCCTGGGATTGTTAATGACCACAGAGAGTCAGGACCTCGGTTTTACGTCTCATCCGGAGGACGGCGACTATATTACAGTGCAGTGTCCTTATCACTATACTGGGGCATCAGGACCCCCACAGACCGCAGGCTGAGCGCCCCCTACTGGCCCCCACTCACACCTCTTCCAGCAGCAGCCTCAGCTCTCCCAGGAGTCTCCCCTCCAGGTACTGGCCAGGCTCACACCTGCTGGGCTCCAGTGGGGCTGCCACTGCTAAGTGACTGGATTGCTGGCTGGCTATTACAGCATTACAACACACAGTGTTAGTGATCCCCATTGCACAGCAGTCTGATCCACTCCAGGTTTCACCAGCTGAGTGAGGCTCTTGTGCTGATGAAGCCGAGGCCAGGGAGGGGAGATGGGCAGCTTTCTCGCGTTTTCTGGAGTGTTACAAAACAAGACTCCGAACCGTGACCGTCACTACGGTTATCACCGCATCTTCAAGGATCGAGCTGCGTCTGCCAGCGCGGTGCTGCAGAGGAACAGGTAACGGGGTTATTCCCTGCTGGGAGGACAAGAAAAGAAAAGAGACGCGGGGTTTTGGGTTGTAGGGACCCTGCGTCTCTTTTCTCCGCGTCACGAAACAAACCTCTTCCTGTTCCTCTGCATATTGACATCCTGTCGCTGTTATTCTGTAAAGCGCTTTGAGAACTCACTTCTAAAGGCGCCACATTTATTATTATTATCACACCTGAAGAAGGCTCCACGGCCGAAACGTTGTGTTCTCTTTCTTCTTTTTTTCAGCATGGAATAAACCTATTACTTGTTCCTTTGGAGCCTACGCATGCTGACGCAGCTACCCACCTGAACTACATTTATTATTATTACACATACACGCACGGCTATTACTTTGAGAAAGCACTTTTTTAAAAAAAAAAAGAGAGAGAGCTGCAGCTTTTTTTCTCGTCCAGAGTCGTTAACCGACGCACCTTCCTCGTACCCGGCGTCCGTCTTCTCCTTCTTCACCCGCGGCTCGGCGCCGCTCTTGTCGGCCTTGCCCCGGCCCTCTCTCTCGGAGCCCCGGCCCCGCTCCCGCGACCGGGAGCGCTTCCTCTTCTCCCGGTCCTTGGCGCCATCCCGCTCCCGCTCCCTCTCCCGGTCCTTGTCCTTGTCCTTCTCCTTGTGCTTGTGCTTCCTGTGCTCGCGGTGCCGGTCCTCCGTGTCCCGGTCCCGGTCCTTCTCCTTGTGTTTCTTAGAGGAGCGCATCCCGTCAGCGAGCGCAGGAGGGTAAAAAAACAAACAGGGAAAAGCCACAGGCGAGTAAACTATCGATACAAAGCCCACTCGCCAACGGCGTAGACAATTCCTGTCGCTAGAGAGTTCTCTTTTTTTTTTAACCCCCCCAAAAAATGTCTTTTCCACGATCGAAAACACCGACAGCAACGCAACAACCGTCTCGACGCTCGAACGCAGTAATAACCTTTCACCCCTCCCCTTCCCCCCTCACACACACACACACACACGAATATATTTCCGGGTCAAGGAGACAAGACGGGCGGCTTAAATGTGCGAGCGCCCCCTGCTGGATTCCGCTACGGCACCGCAAGAGCGCAGCAATTTACAATAACATTTTTTATTGCAACAACAAAAACGCCTATAATACAGACAAGAGTACACCAATAACATCGCCAGGGGTACATGCGGTAAGACAACTGCACTTTACAAAAAAGGATTAACCAAGGTGAATCAAGATGAGGCCCGCCCTGCTGTCGTGTTCTCACATTTAGAAATAATCTGTGGATACGGCTTATTTCACACTGCTCAACCGCGGGTCTCTTCCCAGACCTTTTCATTTTATGTGCATAATAATAATAATAATTAATAATAATTGTTTACACTTATATAGCGCTTTTCTGGACCCCTCAACTTCCACCAATGTGCAGCATCCACCTGCATCTATAATAACGTGCAAGTACAATGATTAAGTCACTGCCAAAGGATATTTTCATTTTATTTTCAAGGAGATTAAAAATGAACGTGACATCTATTTCTTTCAAGGTAACGTCAATATCAGAAGCCTTACTTTATATCACTTTGCAGATCAATCCATAATGTTCTAACCACAGGACATAACCAAATTCTTATAGACAAGAGTTGTAAATAGTATTCGAAATGATACCTGGGGGAAAAGAGTGTTATCTTTTAGCTCAAACATATTACCTGGTAACAGGTAAAACAGAAGTAAAAAGGGTAAAAAGTGCTTAAATTCTAGTTCTTAAAGCGCTGCATATTTTACAACAAATAGGTGTCATGCTATACTTCATAATTTATAAGCGGCACAACTCATATTTTAAATAAATCTGTGTTTATATTTAAATCTGAAATGAGGAATTTAATTCACATTCCCAACCTTTGTTCCATAAACCAGACAGTTCATATGACAATTCTATATTCAAATGTTAGAATCTACTGGTGGTAGATTTCAGGAGGAAAAAGGTCAAACCTACTCCTGTCTACATCCATGGGAGTGGCGTGGAGATGGTGGACTCGTACAAGTACCTGGGAGTGCACATCGACGATAGACTGGAATGGTCTAAGAACACCGAGGCCATCTATAAGAAGGGACAGAGCCGACTCTACTTCTTGAGGAGGCTCAGGTCCTCCAATGTATGTAGTAAGATGCTACACATGTTCTATCAGTCGGTGGTAGCGAGTGCCATTTTCTACGCAGTGGTGTGCTGGGGCTCTGGGATTAGAGCAGTAGATTCCAAAAGGCTGAACAAGCTCATCAGGAGAGCAAGCTCTGTCATTGGGTCTGACCTGGACTCCTTGGAGGTAGTGGCTGAGAGGAGAATGATGTCCAAACTAGAGGCCATCATGGACAACTTCTCCCATCCCCTCTTTGACAGGCTTGCAGGAATGAAGAGCACGTTCAGCAATAGACTGATTCATCCACGGTGCGACAGGGAGCGCTGCAGGAGGTCATTCTTGCCGTCTGCCATAAGACTGTACAACGCATCCACCTTGCGTCTTGGCAGAGGCAACATCGACAGTGACCTGTTTCTGGACTAAACGCATCTACACATCTACTGCTACATCTGTTCTCTTTCTTTTTCTTTTTCTTTTTCCCGTTTACAACCACTTTTTGTGCAATATATGCCAGGGACCTGTGCAATACATTTATATTTATATTTATATTTATATCTATAGTTACTCTGTGTTCTGTGTACTGTTCTGTTCTAGTTTGTTCTTGTGCATCCGGACTGTGAGTAACCTTGTATTGTATTGTATTGTATGTATTGTACCATTATTATATAATTCGTTACACTCTGGCTGTGTTGTGTGTGTTAAGCTGCTGTTGCACTGCAATTTCCCTCACGGGATCAATAAAGTATCTATCTATCTAGAAGTGAAATCTGGATTCAGCTGAGTACCAGTATAAAATTCAGGATCACCGACTAGCTACTACACTATATTTGATGCCGGAAACACAAACACTCATTATTTCATTAGTGAGTTTATTGTAATTTGTCAGCAACGATCTTATTGGTATTATGAAGCACCAGACGCCCTTATCTCAATGGCTACCAGTTACTGACCTGAGGTCAGCTGGCACATTGGAAGCCAGAGAGATGCTTGTGGTGCTTTTATGTGAAAAAATAAAATGACAGCACAAAATGACTATGTCGTCCTGTGTTTCCTGTGTGTACTGTTTCCCAGAACAGGCTATAAATAAGGTCTCTATAAATTGAGGGGCATGTGAATTTTAACGATCTCCATTTCAATTATTTGAATAACCTTTTTTGCAATACTTTCGCAGTACTGCTTTTAAAATCTGCTTGTCTAACACCAGGCGTTGACAAGTCTCCATGAAGACAGATATGTATTTAAGCATCGTGTTTATATGTGCGGGCGATGGCTCTTATGACGAAATTTCACTGCTGACGCGTGATTTTCTTTTTCCTCGGCGGCCGGAAGAGGTTCGGTTTTGGCGTTTTTCCACCCCCGTGTCCCAGCTGTGCTTCTAGGGGGGATGTTATTTTTCTCATTTCTAACGGGTGTTTTTTTTAGAATTGCAGGCTAGAACCTCCAGATTTCCGGGGGTTTCCTGGAGCTGCGAGAGCAAAATTGTAATGGACGGAAATAAGAAATTCGTTCGGGAGTCAAAAGCGCACGTTGACCTTTCAGGCGTGTTTTTCACTTTTCGTGTGTAAAACCCGGGCGCGGTCGTGAATATCAGTGCGTGATAAATCCAGGTGATAGGCTCGAGATGCTCAGGAGACACCTGCAGGTGTGCTTGTTACCGGCCAATCACAGGCCGAGAGGTACTGAGCCCTCCTCCCGCTCCCTGCCCATTGGCTGGCCGAGCCGAAGGACGCTCTCTATTGGCTGGCGGTGGGGGGCGGGCCCCGCGCGGAAGCGCTGGGGTGGGAAGGGCTGGACTGCGCGCGAGAGCAGTGGAGCGAGAGCGTCGGTGGCGTCGAGTTGATTGGAAGCGCGAATTGTAATCAAAATTATTGTAAAATATTAACGGAGAGGAAGACGAGGCCGACTCGACGGACGGACGGAAAAACAGGTAAAGAAACGCGTTTCTTCAAATAAACAAACCAGCTCCCACGGGCGGGATGATAGTTTTTAAAAAAACAGTTGAATTGAGAGACGCTAAACGGCGCTCGGTGACCAGGCCTCCCGCCGCTCCAGCGGCCCGGTTTGAGTCTGGACCCGCAGTGAAGCCGAGCTCCCTGGGCGGAGGGCTGGAGGCTCGGCGGCCCGGCCGGGTTCTGCTGCGGCCGGGCCGCCGAGGGAGCGGGCCCCAGCTCGGCTGCTCCACAGCCCGCGGCCCCCGGTCCCGACCTTGACCCCGGCCCGGCCTCCCGGAACAGGGAAGTTTTTCTGCTGAAAAGAGAAGGAATCCGAATTTTACGGGTTTTAACTCGGGACTTAAACCCGGTTTAGTTGTGCTTTGCGGTAGTTTGCACCATTTTCTGTTTTCGACGTCTTTTAGCTCTGTTTCTGTTTGGTATGATTATTCTTGTGCGCAGTCCAAACTGGGGGAGAGTTCATTGGTCATTTGTCCGTGTTTTGGTTGGGATTCGTACTTTTGAGGCGTTGTCTCTGGCCGTGCGCGGTGCAGTAGACGGGGGGGGGGGTGCCGGGCCTGGTTTACCTGCAGCTCCTCCAGCGCCATGGGGAAGCGGGCCAGTTACACTGGAGTCGGTCTGATGGGGCTGTTTTTGTGGGGCGGCGTTACTTCAGGGCTCAGGGAGGCTTCTATTGATCATTAAACCTTACAGCAACAGGTTACTCATCACAGATGTTTTTGAGAAATCTCTCTATGCAACGTACTCAGTTCACCCTGCAGAATCCTTCCCAGCCATGGCCCCGACAGCACAGTCCACTAAACCAAACTGAAACAAAACAGTGCTCAATTGCCCGGCTCCTGCTTCCTCCTCTCATGGGCGCAACGACAGGAGCATACACGCTAACCTAATACACACACTGGAGCCAGTCTGATGATGCTATTTTTGTGGGGCGGTGTCACTCCAAGGCTCAAAAAGGCTTGTATTGATCATTAACCCTTAAAGCAACAGGTTGCTCTGGCAGAGGGGTCGTTTGGGTAATTCAGGGCAGGAGAATGAGAGGTGTCGAGGGTCAGTCTGCAGTCTGGGAGATCACACTGTATTGAAATGAGGTGATAAGGCTGGCAGGAAAGAGCACAATGCCTTTGGAGTCTGGGAGCAGGGCTCAGCCTAGCGCGTTGACGTTGTTTGAATGGGGCGATAACGGCCAGCAGGAAAGAGCAGGGTGTCTTGGCGTGTGGGGGCGGAGCTCAGCCCCAGGTGAGCCGCGCAGACACTGGCTGAAATCCTTGTGCGCAGTCCAAACTAGTAGAGAGTTTATTTGCCATCTGTGCGTGTTGGTTGGGGTTCGTACGTGCGGTGTTGTCTCGGTCTGCGGGGCCTGGTTTACGTAGCAAGACCAACGGATTTCAAAACGGCTTTTTCCCTCAGCCCGTAAGACCGCTAGACAGCCAAGCGCAGCGGCCACCGGCAGTTACCCAAAGGCCGCTGCTAAACAGCCAGGCCTCTCGAAACTGATGAGGTGCAGCCACGTCTTTCCTGGTGCTTTGCCTTCTCAGGATATAAATGACAGTACTAAATAGCTCCTAGCCCTACCGTATCTCCTTGTGTTGTTTGTTGCGTAAATCCTGTAAATTGTCACTTGTTGTGTTCTGCTCTAACGTTAATTTTGTGGGGCGGTGTCACTTCAAGAAGGCTTGTATTGATCATTAACCCTTAAAGCAACAGGTTGCTCTGGCAGAGGGGTCGTTTGGGTAATTCGGGGCAGGAGAATGAGAGGTGTCGAGGGTCAGTCTGCAGTCTGGGAGATCTCACTGTATTGAAATGAGGTGATAAGGCTGGCAGGAAAGAGCACAATGCCTTTGCAGTCTGGGAGAGGGGCTCAGCCCGTTTACCTGGCGCTAATTCAGTTAGAGGGGTGGTGTTGCTGGTGCTGCTTGCTCATCTTGCGGGCCGAGTGCTGAGGCTGGACGGTTTTGATTTTGCTGCGGTGACGAGGGCCCCAGCAGTGCTCCAGGGAAGGTTCTCTGACCCCGGGGAGCCGGGCCGTGCAGTTTGCAGACTGTCCACCGGGGGCGGCGGGAGCCGCACTCTCACTCCACTGCAGCAGAGGCTGCTTGTGTGAAACACAGGGCCGTTCTGGGGAGAAGCTGCGAGTGGCGCTGACAAAGCGGTAGCTTGCGCGGGCTGTCGGGGGCCGGGGTCTGGGTGAGCGGGACGCCGAGTGTGCTGCGCGCCGAGCTCGGTGCTGGCTGCGGCAGCTCTTCCTCTTCCTCTGCCGAGTCCGAGGGAGCTCCTCCCCGGCTCACAGGAGAGGGTGACGTCACGGCAGTCGGGGGAGGGGGGAGGCCTAGCAGAGCAGCTGCCTGCCTGCCTGCCCTCGCCTTGTGGGATAGCTGCTGTAGCCGGTGCTGGCTTCGCCGCAAAGGGGCTCCTCGCGCCCGGAGCCACCCTCTGTCCCGCTGTGGAGCGGGCTGCCCCAGGGCTCTGTGCGCGTGTGAGCCTGCCGGCTCTGTGCTGGGAAGTGGAGGGCCCCCTCCCCTCCGAACCCGCGTCCCCCGTCAGGGAAGGGGGACCCTCAGACAAGGCCGGGGCCCGGCATCGCTTCTCGGCCTTTTGGCTAAGATCAAGTGTAGTATCTGTTCTTATCAGTTTAATATCTGATACGTCCCCTATCTGGGGACCATATATTAAATTGATTTTTGGAACAGGGAGATGGAATAGGGGCTTGCTCCGTCCACTCCACGCATCGACCCGGTATTGCAGTACCTCCGGGAACGGTGCACCTCCCCACCCAGGGAGAAAACCCGCGGTCAAAGACAGACAGAGACACGAGTGGAGTCGTTGGGGAGCCTCGGAGTCGGGGTGCTCCGGCGCAGGAAGAGGAGAGCAGGCTTTTCTCGGGGTGGAAGATAGAAGCGCTTTGTATCGGGGGCGGCTGCTGGCGGGCTCAAGGGGCTCTGTCTGTAGGAAGCGCAGGAGCCGTTTACCCCCTAGAGCGCCCCGACACTGCTGGTGGCCACTGGCACCGAAGGACGTCCTTGGAAGGCCGTTTTGTGGAGAGATGTGGTTTGGGGGGGGTTCTCGCGTCGTTAGCCCTTAAAGCAGCAGGTTGCTCTGGCAGGGGGGTCGTTTGAATAGTTGAGCTCAGGAGGAAGGGAGTCGTTGAGGCTCAGTCTGG
Organism: Atractosteus spatula; assembly: GCF_055471065.1. Classification (NCBI taxonomy): domain Eukaryota; kingdom Metazoa; phylum Chordata; class Actinopteri; order Semionotiformes; family Lepisosteidae; genus Atractosteus; species Atractosteus spatula. The sequence goes on along the minus strand of NW_028296658.1, from coordinate 68,044 downwards.
GAGTGGGAGGCTCAGCCCAGCGCGTTGACGTTGTGTTTGAATGGGGCGATAACGGCCAGCGGGGAAGAGCAGGGTGTCTTGGCGGGTGGGGGTGGGGCTCAGCCCCAGGTGAGCCGCGCAGACACTGGCTGAAATCCTTGTGCGCAGTCCAAACTAGTAGAGAGTTTATTTGCCATCTGTGCGTGTTGGTTGGGGTTCGTGCGTGCGGTGTTGTCTCGGTCTGCGGGGCCTGGTTTACGTAGCAAGACCAACGGATTTCAAAACGGCTTTTTCCCTCAGCCCGTAAGACTGCTAGACAGCCAAGCGCAGCGGCCACCGGCAGTTACCCAAAGGCCGCTGCTAAACAGCCAGGCCTCTCGAAACTGATGAGGTGCAGCCACGTCTTTCCTGGTGCTTTGCCTTCTCAGGATATAAATGACAGTACTAAATAGCTCCTAGCCCTACCGTATCTCCTTGTGTTGTTTGTTGCGTAAATCCTGTAAATTGTCACTTGTGTTCTGCTCTAACGTTAATTTTGTGGGGCGGTGTCACTTCAAGGCTCAAGAAGGCTTGTATTGATCATTAACCCTTAAAGCAACAGGTTGCTCTGGCAGAGGGGTCGTTTGGGTAATTCGGGGCAGGAGAATGAGAGGTGTCGAGGGTCAGTCTGCAGTCTGGGAGATCTCACTGTATTGAAATGAGGTGATAAGGCTGGCAGGACAGAGCACAATGCCTTTGCAGTCTGGGAGCGGGGCTCAGCCCAGCGCGTTGATGTTGTTTGAATGGGGCGATAACGGCCAGCAGGAAAGAGCAGGGTGTCTTGGCGTGTGGGGGTGGGGCTCAGCCCCAGGTGAGCTGCGCAGACACTGGCTGAAATCCTTGTGCGCAGTCCAAACTAGTAGAGAGTTTATTTGCCATCTGTGCGTGTTGGTTGGGGTTCGTGCGTGCGGTGTTGTCTCGGTCTGCGGGGCCTGGTTTACGTAGCAAGACCAACGGATTTCAAAACGGCTTTTTCCCTCAGCCCGTAAGACCGCTAGACAGCCAAGCGCAGCGGCCACCGGCAGTTACCCAAAGGCCGCTGCTAAACAGCCAGGCCTCTCGAAACTGATGAGGTGCAGCCACGTCTTTCCTGGTGCTTTGCCTTCTCAGGATATAAATGACAGTACTAAATAGCTCCTAGCCCTACCGTATCTCCTTGTGTTGTTTGTTGCGTAAATCCTGTAAATTGTCACTTGTTGTGTTCTGCTCTAACGTTAATTTTGTGGGGCGGTGTCACTTCAAGGCTCAAGAAGGCTTGTATTGATCATTAACCCTTAAAGCAACAGGTTGCTCTGGCAGAGGGGTCGTTTGGGTAATTCGGGGCAGGAGAATGAGATGTATAATATGTCTTTGTTGTAAATGTCTGTAATATGTCTGTAGATTTTATTTTACTTCTATTTTTGTTTTGTTTCATGTAAATATCATTACTTTCATTTGCTTTGGCAACACTGATTGTACCCATCGGTCATGCTAATAAAGCACCTTGAATTGAATTGAGAGGTGTCGAGGGTCAGTCTGCAGTCTGGGAGATCTCACTGTATTGAAATGAGGTGATAAGGCTGGCAGGAAAGAGCACAATGCCTTTGCAGTCTGGGAGCGGGGCTCAGCCCGTTTACCTGGCGCTAATTCAGTTAGAGGGGTGGTGTTGCTGGTGCTGCTTGCTCATCTTGCGGGCCGAGTGCTGAGGCTGGACGGTTTTGATTTTGCTGCGGTGACGAGGGCCCCAGCAGTGCTCCAGGGAAGGTTCTCTGACCCCGGGGAGCCGGGCCGTGCAGTTTGCAGACTGTCCACCGGGGGCGGCGGGAGCCGCACTCTCACTCCACTGCAGCAGAGGCTGCTTGTGTGAAACACAGGGCCGTTCTGGGGAGAAGCTGCGAGTGGCGCTGACAAAGCGGTAGCTTGCGCGGGCTGTCGGGGGCCGGGGTCTGGGTGAGCGGGACGCCGAGTGTGCTGCGCGCCGAGCTCGGTGCTGGCTGCGGCAGCTCTTCCTCTTCCTCTGCCGAGTCCGAGGGAGCTCCTCCCCGGCTCACAGGAGAGGGTGACGTCACGGCAGTCGGGGGAGGGGGGAGGCCTAGCAGAGCAGCTGCCTGCCTGCCTGCCTGCCTGCCTGCCCTCGCCTTGTGGGATAGCTGCTGTAGCCGGTGCTGGCTTCGCCGCAAAGGGGCTCCTAGCGGCCGGAGCCGCCCTCTGTCCCGCTGTGGAGCGGGCTGCCCCAGGGCTCTGTGCGCGTGTGAGCCTGCCGGCTCTGTGCTGGGAAGTGGAGGGCCCCCTCCCCTCCGAACCCGCGTCCCCCGTCAGGGAAGGGGGACCCTCAGACAAGGCCGGGGCCCGGCATCGCTTCTCGGCCTTTTGGCTAAGATCAAGTGTAGTATCTGTTCTTATCAGTTTAATATCTGATACGTCCCCTATCTGGGGACCATATATTAAATTGATTTTTGGAACAGGGAGATGGAATAGGGGCTTGCTCCGTCCACTCCACGCATCGACCCGGTATTGCAGTACCTCCGGGAACGGTGCACCTCCCCACCCAGGGAGAAAACCCGCGGTCAAAGACAGACAGAGACACGAGTGGAGTCGTTGTGGAGCCTTGGAGTCGGGGTGCTCCGGCGCAGGAAGAGGAGAGCAGGCTTTTCTCGGGGTGGAAGATAGAAGCGCTTTGTATCGGGGGCGGCTGCTGGCGGGCTCAAGGGGCTCTGTCTGTAGGAAGCGCAGGAGCCGTTTACCCCCTAGAGCGCCCCGACACTGCTGGTGGCCACTGGCACCGAAGGACGTCCTTGGAAGGCCGTTTTGTGGAGAGATGTGGTTTGGGGGGGGGTTCTCGCGTCGTTAGCCCTTAAAGCAGCAGGTTGCTCTGGCAGGGGGGTCGTTTGAATAGTTGAGCTCAGGAGGAAGGGAGTCGTTGAGGCTCAGTCTGGGAGTGGGAGGCTCAGCCCAGCGCGTTGACGTTGTGTTTGAATGGGGCGATAACGGCCAGCGGGGAAGAGCAGGGTGTCTTGGCGGGTGGGGGTGGGGCTCAGCCCCAGGTGAGCCGCGCAGACACTGGCTGAAATCCTTGTGCGCAGTCCAAACAAGTAGAGAGTTTATTTGCCATCTGTGCGTGTTGGTTGGGGTTCGTACGTGCGGTGTTGTCTCGGTCTGCGGGGCCTGGTTTACGTAGCAAGACCAACGGATTTCAAAACGGCTTTTTCCCTCAGCCCGTAAGACCGCTAGACAGCCAAGCGCAGCGGCCACCGGCAGTTACCCAAAGGCCGCTGCTAAACAGCCAGGCCTCTCGAAACTGATGAGGTGCAGCCACGTCTTTCCTGGTGCTTTGCCTTCTCAGGATATAAATGACAGTACTAAATAGCTCCTAGCCCTACCGTATCTCCTTGTGTTGTTTGTTGCGTAAATCCTGTAAATTGTCACTTGTTGTGTTCTGCTCTAACGTTAATTTTGTGGGGCGGTGTCACTTCAAGAAGGCTTGTATTGATCATTAACCCTTAAAGCAACAGGTTGCTCTGGCAGAGGGGTCGTTTGGGTAATTCGGGGCAGGAGAATGAGAGGTGTCGAGGGTCAGTCTGCAGTCTGGGAGATCTCACTGTATTGAAATGAGGTGATAAGGCTGGCAGGAAAGAGCACAATGCCTTTGCAGTCTGGGAGAGGGGCTCAGCCCGTTTACCTGGCGCTAATTCAGTTAGAGGGGTGGTGTTGCTGGTGCTGCTTGCTCATCTTGCGGGCCGAGTGCTGAGGCTGGACGGTTTTGATTTTGCTGCGGTGACGAGGGCCCCAGCAGTGCTCCAGGGAAGGTTCTCTGACCCCGGGGAGCCGGGCCGTGCAGTTTGCAGACTGTCCACCGGGGGCGGCGGGAGCCGCACTCTCACTCCACTGCAGCAGAGGCTGCTTGTGTGAAACACAGGGCCGTTCTGGGGAGAAGCTGCGAGTGGCGCTGACAAAGCGGTAGCTTGCGCGGGCTGTCGGGGGCCGGGGTCTGGGTGAGCGGGACGCTGAGTGTGCTGCGCGCCGAGCTCGGTGCTGGCTGCGGCAGCTCTTCCTCTTCCTCTGCCGAGTCCGAGGGAGCTCCTCCCCGGCTCACAGGAGAGGGTGATGTCACGGCAGTCGGGGGAGGGGGGAGGCCTAGCAGAGCAGCTGCCTGCCTGCCTGCCTGCCCTCGCCTTGTGGGATAGCTGCTGTAGCCGGTGCTGGCTTCGCCGCAAAGGGGCTCCTCGCGCCCGGAGCCACCCTCTGTCCCGCTGTGGAGCGGGCTGCCCCAGGGCTCTGTGCGCGTGTGAGCCTGCCGGCTCTGTGCTGGGAAGTGGAGGGCCCCCTCCCCTCCGAACCCGCGTCCCCCGTCAGGGAAGGGGGACCCTCAGACAAGGCCGGGGCCCGGCATCGCTTCTCGGCCTTTTGGCTAAGATCAAGTGTAGTATCTGTTCTTATCAGTTTAATATCTGATACGTCCCCTATCTGGGGACCATATATTAAATTGATTTTTGGAACAGGGAGATGGAATAGGGGCTTGCTCCGTCCACTCCACGCATCGACCCGGTATTGCAGTACCTCCGGGAACGGTGCACCTCCCCACCCAGGGAGAAAACCCGCGGTCAAAGACAGACAGAGACACGAGTGGAGTCGTTGGGGAGCCTCGGAGTCGGGGTGCTCCGGCGCAGGAAGAGGAGAGCAGGCTTTTCTCGGGGTGGAAGATAGAAGCGCTTTGTATCGGGGGCGGCTGCTGGCGGGCTCAAGGGGCTCTGTCTGTAGGAAGCGCAGGAGCCGTTTACCCCCTAGAGCGCCCCGACACTGCTGGTGGCCACTGGCACCGAAGGACGTCCTTGGAAGGCCGTTTTGTGGAGAGATGTGGTTTGGGGGGGGGTTCTCGCGTCGTTAGCCCTTAAAGCAGCAGGTTGCTCTGGCAGGGGGGTCGTTTGAATAGTTGAGCTCAGGAGGAAGGGAGTCGTTGAGGCTCAGCCCAGCGCGTTGACGTTGTGTTTGAATGGGGCGATAACGGCCAGCGGGGAAGAGCAGGGTGTCTTGGCGGGTGGGGGTGGGGCTCAGCCCCAGGTGAGCCGCGCAGACACTGGCTGAAATCCTTGTGCGCAGTCCAAACTAGTAGAGAGTTTATTTGCCATCTGTGCGTGTTGGTTGGGGTTCGTACGTGCGGTGTTGTCTCGGTCTGCGGGGCCTGGTTTACGTAGCAAGACCAACGGATTTCAAAACGGCTTTTTCCCTCAGCCCGTAAGACCGCTAGACAGCCAAGCGCAGCGGCCACCGGCAGTTACCCAAAGGCCGCTGCTAAACAGCCAGGCCTCTCGAAACTGATGAGGTGCAGCCACGTCTTTCCTGGTGCTTTGCCTTCTCAGGATATAAATGACAGTACTAAATAGCTCCTAGTCCTACCGTATCTCCTTGTGTTGTTTGTTGCGTAAATCCTGTAAATTGTCACTTGTTGTGTTCTGCTCTAACCTTAATTTTGTGGGGCGGTGTCACTTCAAGGCTCAAGAAGGCTTGTATTGATCATTAACCCTTAAAGCAACAGGTTGCTCTGGCAGAGGGGTTGTTTGGGTAATTCAGGGCAGGAGAATGAGAGGTGTCGAGGGTCAGTCTGCAGTCTGGGAGATCACACTGTATTGAAATGAGGTGATAAGGCTGGCAGGAAAGAGCACAATGCCTTTGGAGTCTGGGAGCAGGGCTCAGCCCAGCGCGTTGATGTTGTTTGAATGGGGCGATAACGGCCAGCAGGAAAGAGCAGGGTGTCTTGGCGTGTGGGGGTGGGGCTCAGCCCCAGGTGAGCTGCGCAGACACTGGCTGAAATCCTTGTGCGCAGTCCAAACTAGTAGAGAGTTTATTTGCCATCTGTGCGTGTTGGTTGGGGTTCGTGCGTGCGGTGTTGTCTCGGTCTGCGGGGCCTGGTTTACGTAGCAAGACCAACGGATTTCAAAACGGCTTTTTCCCTCAGCCCGTAAGACCGCTAGACAGCCAAGCGCAGCGGCCACCGGCAGTTACCCAAAGGCCGCTGCTAAACAGCCAGGCCTCTCGAAACTGATGAGGTGCAGCCACGTCTTTCCTGGTGCTTTGCCTTCTCAGGATATAAATGACAGTACTAAATAGCTCCTAGCCCTACCGTATCTCCTTGTGTTGTTTGTTGCGTAAATCCTGTAAATTGTCACTTGTTGTGTTCTGCTCTAACGTTAATTTTGTGGGGCGGTGTCACTTCAAGGCTCAAGAAGGCTTGTATTGATCATTAACCCTTAAAGCAACAGGTTGCTCTGGCAGAGGGGTCGTTTGGGTAATTCGGGGCAGGAGAATGGGAGGTGTCGAAGGTCAGTCTGCAGTCTGGGAGATCTCACTGTATTGAAATGAGGTGATAAGGCTGGCAGGAAAGAGCACAATGCCTTTGCAGTCTGGGAGCGGGGCTCAGCCCGTTTACCTGGCGCTAATTCAGTTAGAGGGGTGGTGTTGCTGGTGCTGCTTGCTCATCTTGCGGGCCGAGTGCTGAGGCTGGACTGTTTTGATTTTGCTGCGGTGACGAGGGCCCCAGCAGTGCTCCAGGGAAGGTTCTCTGACCCCGGGGAGCCGGGCCGTGCAGTTTGCAGACTGTCCACCGGGGGCGGCGGGAGCCGCACTCTCACTCCACTGCAGCAGAGGCTGCTTGTGTGAAACACAGGGCCGTTCTGGGGAGAAGCTGCGAGTGGCGCTGACAAAGCGGTAGCTTGCGCGGGCTGTCGGGGGCCGGGGTCTGGGTGAGCGGGACGCCGAGTGTGCTGCGCGCCGAGCTCGGTGCTGGCTGCGGCAGCTCTTCCTCTTCCTCTGCCGAGTCCGAGGGAGCTCCTCCCCGGCTCACAGGAGAGGGTGACGTCACGGCAGTCGGGGGAGGGGGGAGGCCTAGCAGAGCAGCTGCCTGCCTGCCTGCCTGCCCTCGCCTTGTGGGATAGCTGCTGTAGCCGGTGCTGGCTTCGCCGCAAAGGGGCTCCTCGCGCCCGGAGCCACCCTCTGTCCCGCTGTGGAGCGGGCTGCCCCAGGGCTCTGTGCGCGTGTGAGCCTGCCGGCTCTGTGCTGGGAAGTGGAGGGCCCCCTCCCCTCCGAACCCGCGTCCCCCGTCAGGGAAGGGGGACCCTCAGACAAGGCCGGGGCCCGGCATCGCTTCTCGGCCTTTTGGCTAAGATCAAGTGTAGTATCTGTTCTTATCAGTTTAATATCTGATACGTCCCCTATCTGGGGACCATATATTAAATTGATTTTTGGAACAGGGAGATGGAATAGGGGCTTGCTCCGTCCACTCCACGCATCGACCCGGTATTGCAGTACCTCCGGGAACGGTGCACCTCCCCACCCAGGGAGAAAACCCGCGGTCAAAGACAGACAGAGACACGAGTGGAGTCGTTGGGGAGCCTCGGAGTCGGGGTGCTCCGGCGCAGGAAGAGGAGAGCAGGCTTTTCTCGGGGTGGAAGATAGAAGCGCTTTGTATCGGGGGCGGCTGCTGGCGGGCTCAAGGGGCTCTGTCTGTAGGAAGCGCAGGAGCCGTTTACCCCCTAGAGCGCCCCGACACTGCTGGTGGCCACTGGCACCGAAGGACATCCTTGGAAGGCCGTTTTGTGGAGAGATGTGGTTTGGGGGGGGTTCTCGCGTCGTTAGCCCTTAAAGCAGCAGGTTGCTCTGGCAGGGGGGTCGTTTGAATAGTTGAGCTCAGGAGGAAGGGAGTCGTTGAGGCTCAGTCTGGGAGTGGGAGGCTCAGCCCAGCGCGTTGACGTTGTGTTTGAATGGGGCGATAACGGCCAGCGGGGAAGAGCAGGGTGTCTTGGCGGGTGGGGGTGGGGCTCAGCCCCAGGTGAGCCGCGCAGACACTGGCTGAAATCCTTGTGCGCAGTCCAAACTAGTAGAGAGTTTATTTGCCATCTGTGCGTGTTGGTTGGGGTTCGTGCGTGCGGTGTTGTCTCGGTCTGCGGGGCCTGGTTTACGTAGCAAGACCAACGGATTTCAAAACGGCTTTTTCCCTCAGCCCGTAAGACTGCTAGACAGCCAAGCGCAGCGGCCACCGGCAGTTACCCAAAGGCCGCTGCTAAACAGCCAGGCCTCTCGAAACTGATGAGGTGCAGCCACGTCTTTCCTGGTGCTTTGCCTTCTCAGGATATAAATGACAGTACTAAATAGCTCCTAGTCCTACCGTATCTCCTTGTGTTGTTTGTTGCGTAAATCCTGTAAATTGTCACTTGTTGTGTTCTGCTCTAACCTTAATTTTGTGGGGCGGTGTCACTTCAAGGCTCAAGAAGGCTTGTATTGATCATTAACCCTTAAAGCAACAGGTTGCTCTGGCAGAGGGGTCGTTTGGGTAATTCGGGGCAGGAGAATGAGAGGTGTCGAGGGTCAGTCTGCAGTCTGGGAGATCACACTGTATTGAAATGAGGTGATAAGGCTGGCAGAAAAGAGCACAATGCCTTTGGAGTCTGGGAGCAGGGCTCAGCCCAGCGCGTTGACGTTGTTTGAATGGGGCGATAACGGCCAGCAGGAAAGAGCAGGGTGTCTTGGCGTGTGGGGGCGGGGCTCAGCCCCAGGTGAGCCGCGCAGACACTGGCTGAAATCCTTGTGCGCAGTCCAAACTAGTAGAGAGTTTATTTGCCATCTGTGCGTGTTGGTTGGGGTTCGTACGTGCGGTGTTGTCTCGGTCTGCGGGGCCTGGTTTACGTAGCAAGACCAACGGATTTCTAAACGGCTTTTTCCCTCAGCCCGTAAGACCGCTAGACAGCCAAGCGCAGCGGCCACCGGCAATTACCCAAAGGCCGCTGCTAAACAGCCAGGCCTCTCGAAACTGATGAGGTGCAGCCACGTCTTTCCTGGTGCTTTGCCTTCTCAGGTTATAAATGACAGTACTAAATAGCTCCTAGCCCTACCGTATCTCCTTGTGTTGTTTGTTGCGTAAATCCTGTAAATTGTCACTTGTTGTGTTCTGCTCTAACGTTAATTTTGTGGGGCGGTGTCACTTCAAGGCTCAAGAAGGCTTGTATTGATCATTAACCCTTAAAGCAACAGGTTGCTCTGGCAGAGGGGTCGTTTGGGTAATTCGGGGCAGGAGAATGGGAGGTGTCGAAGGTCAGTCTGCAGTCTGGGAGATCTCACTGTATTGAAATGAGGTGATAAGGCTGGCAGGAAAGAGCACAATGCCTTTGGAGTCTGGGAGCAGGGCTCAGCCCAGCGCGTTGATGTTGTTTGAATGGGGCGATAACGGCCAGCAGGAAAGAGCAGGGTGTCTTGGCGTGTGGGGGTGGGGCTCAGCCCCAGGTGAGCTGCGCAGACACTGGCTGAAATCCTTGTGCGCAGTCCAAACTAGTAGAGAGTTTATTTGCCATGTGTGCGTGTTGGTTGGGGTTCGTGCGTGCGGTGTTGTCTCGGTCTGCGGGGCCTGGTTTACGTAGCAAGACCAACGGATTTCAAAACGGCTTTTTCCCTCAGCCTGTAAGACCGCTAGACAGCCAAGCGCAGCGGCCACCGGCAGTTACCCAAAGGCGCTGCTAAACAGCCAGGCCTCTCGAAACTGATGAGGTGCAGCCACGTCTTTCCTGGTGCTTTGCCTTCTCAGGATATAAATGACAGTACTAAATAGCTCCTAGCCCTACCGTATCTCCTTGTGTTGTTTGTTGCGTAAATCCTGTAAATTGTCACTTGTTGTGTTCTGCTCTAACGTTAATTTTGTGGGGCGGTGTCACTTCAAGGCTCAAGAAGGCTTGTATTGATCATTAACCCTTAAAGCAACAGGTTGCTCTGGCAGAGGGGTCGTTTGGGTAATTCGGGGCAGGAGAATGGGAGGTGTCGAAGGTCAGTCTGCAGTCTGGGAGATCTCACTGTATTGAAATGAGGTGATAAGGCTGGCAGGAAAGAGCACAATGCCTTTGCAGTCTGGGAGCGGGGCTCAGCCCGTTTACCTGGCGCTAATTCAGTTAGAGGGGTGGTGTTGCTGGTGCTGCTTGCTCATCTTGCGGGCCGAGTGCTGAGGCTGGACGGTTTTGATTTTGCTGCGGTGACGAGGGCCCCAGCAGTGCTCCAGGGAAGGTTCTCTGACCCCGGGGAGCCGGGCCGTGCAGTTTGCAGACTGTCCACCGGGGGCGGCGGGAGCCGCACTCTCACTCCACTGCAGCAGAGGCTGCTTGTGTGAAACACAGGGCCGTTCTGGGGAGAAGCTGCGAGTGGCGCTGACAAAGCGGTAGCTTGCGCGGGCTGTCGGGGGCCGGGGTCTGGGTGAGCGGGACGCCGAGTGTGCTGCGCGCCGAGCTCGGTGCTGGCTGCGGCAGCTCTTCCTCTTCCTCTGCCGAGTCCGAGGGAGCTCCTCCCCGGCTCACAGGAGAGGGTGACGTCACGGCAGTCGGGGGAGGGGGGAGGCCTAGCAGAGCAGCTGCCTGCCTGCCTGCCTGCCTGCCCTCGCCTTGTGGGATAGCTGCTGTAGCCGGTGCTGGCTTCGCCGCAAAGGGGCTCCTCGCGGCCGGAGCCGCCCTCTGTCCCGCTGTGGAGCGGGCTGCCCCAGGGCTCTGTGCGCGTGTGAGCCTGCCGGCTCTGTGCTGGGAAGTGGAGGGCCCCCTCCCCTCCGAACCCGCGTCCCCCGTCAGGGAAGGGGGACCCTCAGACAAGGCCGGGGCCCGGCATCGCTTCTCGGCCTTTTGGCTAAGATCAAGTGTAGTATCTGTTCTTATCAGTTTAATATCTGATACGTCCCCTATCTGGGGACCATATATTAAATTGATTTTTGGAACAGGGAGATGGAATAGGGGCTTGCTCCGTCCACTCCACGCATCGACCCGGTATTGCAGTACCTCCGGGAACGGTGCACCTCCCCACCCAGGGAGAAAACCCGCGGTCAAAGACAGACAGAGACACGAGTGGAGTCGTTGGGGAGCCTCGGAGTCGGGGTGTTCCGGCGCAGGAAGAGGAGAGCAGGCTTTTCTCGGGGTGGACGATAGAAGCGCTTTGTATCGGGGGCGGCTGCTGGCGGGCTCAAGGGGCTCTGTCTGTAGGAAGCGCAGGAGCCGTTTACCCCCTAGAACTACCTGAGCTCTCCTGGCACAGCAGGAGGGTAATACTGCCTCTTGGATCACTTGTCTTAACTGGCATCCTATCTTTCTGGCAGAGCAGCTGAGAGTCCTTCTCTCAGTACTGTTCCTGGCGGTTTTGGCACTCGGTGTGCTCCCCACCCCCCCCCCCCCTCCTCCGCGCATGAAACACTGCAGCCTTCTTTCATTCCTACGACCCCTGACCCCACCCTCCTCTCTTTGGACGTTTCATCACATTGCAGTTCGGTCTGAAGTGCCCTTCTCCTTCACCTGTCTGGTGGAAGAAAAGAAAAAGACATCTGACCCCCATCAGCAAATACTCTTGACTGGCTCCCACAGCAGGGGTCAGGGAAGGAGCCAGAATCTCAACCGTTCCTGTCTTCTCTCAGTTAAGTCCTCGTCCATTCCACACATTGGCCTTATCAAGCTCTTTTCGCGGTGTCCCAAAAACCCTTACACATTTGTAGAGGAAATACAGTAATGGAGGATTATTACACAGCATCTACCCAGCTCAGCAAGAGGAATGAATACCCTGGGCCACCGTAGAGGCCTGGTTGCCACAGCTGGACACTTTAAGGTTTGTTTTGCTGCTTACCGAGGGATCTTGGGTGTTGACCAAGTGCCAGAAAAATTCCACAAATCCCTGTAGTTCCTATATCGACATCCCTCTAGTTCCTGTGTCCACTTGGGTGCGTTTAAGAAAAGGTGATTATTCCACCTAATTCTGCAGACTCGCATCCGACATAAATTCTGGGTGGCTTGTGGGCCTCCGGTCTTCAAACAGAGAGCCTTCCTGGTTTCTCCTTCTTATGCTTTAGGTTAAGGCTTAGTTATCAGGGCCCTGTGGGCATTCAGTTATCTTCACTTATCTGCTCATTAAAAATACACGGAAGCTCAGAATATTACATGGGGTAAAAATTCTTAAGGTCCAAACCCCATCCACAATTTTACCTCATTTTATCTTATGTTAGGCCCAGAGGAGTGAGCAGCCTGTGACCCAAAGCAGTGTACCGTGGAGAGTCCGTCAGCGTTATTACATGTTGCTCACACGTGGCGTTTCACGGCGAAGTTCAGTTCGCATCGGTTCCCAAGAATAAACTCTTACTTCCTGTCTCGGACTACCCGACATTATGGGATATATTTGCCCCCAGGTGTCTGGAGTTTCCTCGCGCTGGCCTGTGTTCACTTAAACCAGTCGAGTTCCTCTCGCCAGTGGAGTGGATTTACTGTTGCCGGCTGTAGAGGGCGGTGGAGTACATGTGACATGGTTCTAGAGAAGTGAGGAAGTAGTGCAGAAGCTGGTGTTTGTTGGCTCTTGATAAAAGAATTAATGTCATCTTGACAGTTTGGAAAGAGTGTCTCGCGGTGTTATTCCCTGCCTCCTTGTTCTGGATTCTCCTTCCAGGCTGGTGCGTCTCGGCAGTTAACATTGCCTGCCCTTTCTGGTACTTCATCTCGAGCCTGCTCGACCGCAGGGTGGCCTCCTCTGCCTGCTTTTTCCGGCGTGTTGAACTATTGGAGAGTGAAGCAGCAGGAGCCCCAGTGCCAGTGTGTGGCGTTTGAGAGCCTGGTCTCGCGTCCGTCTGCACTGTGCTGCGATTTGACCCATTTGACCCATGGCGAAGAGAGAAGGAAACCTGTCCTACATGTCAGTCGTGCACACAGTTATTTCCAGGTTCCTGATGGTTAACTAAAGTATGTGGCCAAAGGGCTAAAAAGTCTTGCAGTGTCAGCTCTGCCCGTCCTCGCAGCTGGAGCCTTTATCCTGGAGCGGGAGATAAGGAGCAGAGAGATTACTTAAGAGGCTTTGTGTTGATGTGTGACCAGCCACTCCTGAGACTTCAGAGAAGGGAGAGGCAAAGGGTAACTGCAGGAGACTTCAGGTCAGGAGACCTGCTGATGTACGACTTCTCACCTTGCTGATAGTGGTGACGGGGCCGGCAGACTCCTCTGACTAGAATAAAGTCCCGAGTCTTATGGATTTCCAGCAGTGTAACAGTATGATATAACTATAGCATAGAATACTAATGTGTACTGTGCAGTACACTAATGTAGCGTCTATATAATATGTCTGCACAGTGGCAGTTCTGTTATGAATGAGGCCAATGGTATTTGTGTACTCTAAAGATGTGGTGCGTTTTATTCTGGGGGTGTTATCTTGTTACTAAAGTGGGGTTTAACCTTTTCACCAGGTCTCCCGGTCCTGGGGTGCTGGTGTGTCTGTACTGTTTTTTAGGCGTCTTTTAAAGCACCAGCACGGCGCCTGAGCATCTGGAGTCCAGTCACGAACTGGTTTAGGTTGTCTGGACCCGAGCTGGAATGAAATCCTGCAGTTTCCCAGTCACAGGCCTTCCAGGACAGCACCACCCCTGCTTGAAACACAGAGGCCACACTTGTTAATCCCCCACCGTGTGCAGTGGAGATTAATTTAGAGGGTAGTAACCATGCAGGGACTGGGTCAGGTGTTGCGCATTCTGAAAGCAGATGAAATCTGGGCTTTGAGCACAACACCGCAATGCATATTCTCTCTGGTGACATGGTATTACAGGCCGTTTTCCAGGGGTTCCTTCGAGACCGCGGGCACGCGTGTCGGCGTGGCCTGGCCTGCCTCTCCCTTTCCTCCTCAGGCGGGTTTATTGTTGTGACCGATGAATTAGTTTTTGCCAAAGCATTTACCACCAGTACATCATCTTTCAACACAACGGCTTACTTACAACAAACTAAACATTACTGGAGAGTCAGGCTCGCTGTTCCACAGCTCATTTCCCTCCCTCGTCTCCCAGTAGGACTGGGAGTTTGTTCTCATTGTGGTAGATGTGGGAGTTCTGGGATCAGATGGGTTATTTTTGAAGGTTTGTGTAATCCCCGAGTATTTCTCACGGTGCGGCAGAAAGCCTTCGTCGCCGTTTCTCCCCGCTGGCGATGGACGCACAGCCTGTCCTCGCTGGCTGCCAGGTCTGCCTTCAGTGAGCCTGGGCTCTGTTGCCCGGGAGACGGAGTAGCCCATTGTTCAGGTTGCTGGGGGGGGGTGCTGAGCCAGCTCCATTTCAAAGGAGTTGATCCACTCAGACATAATGGGGGAGGAGGGGGGTGTCTCTTCCTGTCCCCTGGCTGAGCATTACAGGGATTTTCTGGGCTGTTTACCAGGCACAGAATGAGATTTACCTGACAGGGGGTTAGATTTTATAAGTTCAGTTCTCCCGTGTTTTTTTTATAGTTTTAATATTTCATGATCATTCGTGTTTATCTAGTTGGTGCCTCTTTATCCAAGAGTGCGCTTGGATATTCCAGTGGGGGTAAATCTGCTGTCTCCCCTCCGGATTGGGGGGTGGCAGACGGATTCCGTTTACCAGCCTGCACTTTGCTAGTGTTGAGAAACTGAACAGACAAGGCTCAGCTCTCTCTCTCCCCCCTTCCAGTTGTTCGCCAGTGCTCCCAGCACCAGCCTCGCCCCCTCACCCGTCCCTCTGGTGAACACCATGCCAGAGGGTGTTACGGTCCTTCTGTCTCGGAGGACGTTTTGCCCTGGGGTTAGGCAGTCTTGCCCCTGAGTGGGTGTTGTCTGCAGTATTGGACACGGAGCCCTCTCCCGATCCAGGATCGGCTTGTCTTCGCTGTACACGAGGCAGAGGGCCAGAGACGCAGCAGCTTGCATCCTCAGTGCCTGAGCTGCAGGTGAATAATATGGCCGCAGGGACAGCCACACTTGGCTCTGAGCCCCCGTGGGACTGGGGTGACCCTCAGACACCGGCAGGGGCTTTTGAAATTCGAAGGAAGGGAGGCTGCTTATTTTTGTAAGAGGGACACTGGCCACCCCATCCATTCCTCCTCTGTGGGAGTGCTGTGTGTGTGTACGTGTAGGGCAGTATGTTGAGCAGTGGGTGTATATTGTGTGTAGGGCGGTATGTAGTATTGTGTGTGCAATGAAGCCTCCTGCTGAGACAGTGTCCTGTCTGTGTCGCCTGGGAATCCTGTAAGATTTTCAGGAGCCCGTGCTCCAGACAGCCTGCTCTGACTCCTGTCCCAGGGCAGGCTGCTCAGGATCTGGGGGGGGGGGTTGTGAACATACACATTAAAAACAAACAGGAGCTCCTTTGAGCTGATGGAAGGTGTTTCCTGTTTTGTAGAGAGGGGTGGTGGGGTTTCAGACGAGTCCCTTTTTAGAGAAAATAAACAACAGGGGCACCCTGTCGCCTGCACACCACGATGGGAGTCTTTCAAGTCGAACTAAAAAGTTGCAGATCAAAAAAAAAGGGGGGGAAAAAAACCTGGACCTGCATCACAGGAGCAAAACCCCAGCTGCTCTCCCGGTGGGGGGGGGGGGGGGTCTGTACTCTCCGCCCCTGTTTTGTTATTGTGTCCGGGAGTGACCTGTACCCCTGTTTCCTGGAATAGAAACCAGATGGGAGGCCGGGGGAGATCGGCGAGACTGTAAACAAGGTTCCATGTGCTCAGGAAGGAGGCGCGGAGGGAGGGGCGAGGATCCCAAAAAACAAGTCAGGACTCCCCTTTCACCACATCGCTGACGGTGCGATTTCATTTTTCCTGGAAAGTTGAGGAGAGGAGAGCAGATCTTTGTGGGGGAGGGGGGGTAATTTTTTATTTTTAAAGTAAAACAACGTTGTCTAAATCTGTTGACTGTCAGACGGCGTGCAGGCACAGGGCGCCTGCTCTGTTCCTGGTGCAGAAGGGTCTGATCGATAACCACTTTCGAGAGCGGAGCCCTTGTGGCGTCTTCCTGACCCGCTGTCCTGCCCTCATCTCCCATCGGCAAAACCCCTTTCCGAGCCCAGTCCCAGACCCTCCCCAAGCGTAGTGCAGAGTACCGACTTTGCCAGCCGAACCCTTGACCACTCATCTGCGCCGGGGCTGTCCTGCGTGTTCCGACAACGCCGACCCAGTGAGACCCGGAATTGCGAACCTGGAGACCAGGGGAAACTGCACAAGTGCATTTATAGTCAAGACGGTGGTGGTGGTGCGGGGGGGTTCTTCTTTACACAAAGGATGGTGAGAGCGTGGAACAAGCTGGGGAGTGTAGGTTTGCAAGCTGACCGAGCCTTTTGTCCGCCGTGCTGTGGGACACGCGTGCTTCTCCGTAGAGATCAGGAGGCGAACGGGCTAGTTGTGCCGGATGGTCTCCTCGTCTGCGGCCAGCGGGGAGGCAGCCGGGTCTGCAGGAGCAGAGGGAGGTAACCAGGGTGGCTGTGCCCAGGATTTGCTGGCTTTAAGAACGCTGTGTTTTCGTGAAACCTGAGATCCTGATCTCTTCTCCCCCGCCTTGGGCTGCTGGGATGGGAGGGGTTTGTTTTTGTGTATGAGTACTCGATACAGTCCTGCATCCCTGCAGCTTTTTAACGGGGGGCTTGGCAGGACGCCCTGTCTCCCTCAGCCGTCTGGACAAATGCCAAGTAATTTCGCCCAGATGGATCCTGGGCCTATCGTGCTTCAGTACTTTCACAGTAAGCCCCGAGCAGGCTTTCTGCTCTCCAGTTTTTACTGTTGACATATTTCTACTGGTGTCTCTGCTGCAGAAGAGCAAGTGTATTCCACTGCTTATAGACTGTAGCCTCCAGTGTAGCACTACTGTTTAACTGGACCACAGCCCCCAGTGTAACAGGACTGTCCTACTGGACTGGGACCACAGTCCCCAGTGTAACAGGACTGTCCTACTGGGACCACAGCCCCCAGTGTAACAGGACTGTCCTACTGGGACCACAGCCCCCAGTGTAACAGGACTGTTCTACAAGACTGGGACCACAGTCCCCAGTGTCACAGGACTGTCCTACTGGACTGGAGCCCCCAGTGTAACAGGACTGTCCTACTGGACTGGAGCCCCAGTGTAACAGGACTGTCCTACTGGACTGGGACCACAGTCCCCAGTGTAACAGGACTGTCCTACTGGACTGGAGCCCCAGTGTCACAGGACTGTCCTACTGGATTGGGACCACAGCCCCTAGTGTTAACAAGACTGTCCTACTGGACTGGAGCCCCCAGTGTTAACAAGACTGTTATATTGCCCCAATCCAGCCTCTGCCTTCAGTTTTTAATATAACGGCCTTCATCATCAGGCATCAGTAGTGACAATTAGATGTTCAATAGCCGAGAATGATCCTTCATTGCAGACACAAAAAATTATTGCACGTTTTAACCGGAGAAACCCGAGAGGGGGGAGCAGTTCGACAGCAGTTCAGAGAAGACGGCGTGTTTGTTCTCGGTTTGTCCAGGGAACACAGAGATCCGGAATGTGTCTTGTTTTCAGCTGTGCTCAGGGTTTCGTCACCTTTTTTTTTTAAGGTTTAGGTCTTTTAAGGTGGACTCCCTCGTTGAACGCGACCAAACCTGTTTTTACGAATGCAAGAACGGTTCTCGGCGAGGACGGTTCCGTTCTAACGTGCATATTATTTAACTGTTTTTAATGTACGTCAGAACGGAACCGTCCTCGCCGAGAACCGTTCTTGCATTCGTAAAAACAGGTTTGGTCGCGTTCAACGAGGGAGTATTGCGTTTTGCTGCGTTTTATACTTTTATCAGGGTTAAATAGGTGTGTTCTTTCATGGTACAGTGCGCCATTTTATTAAGCGCCATGGTATTTCGTAATCATTCGGTTCAAGGACAATGCCTGTACTTAAAGAAGGGGGATAATTAATAATCCCTGATCACGAACATGAAACGGTCACGGCGGCAGTGCCACCTTAACAGCGGTGACGTAAGAGGTGGGGGGCGGGGCCAGCGGACCGGCAGTATATACGCGGCAGAGCCGGGAGCGAGTAATTTCAAGTCTGAGACTCGAGCTACTGGAAGGATATTTCCACGCTAAAACACCCAGGTTTTAATATTTTTTTCAACCGCACAGGTAAGGTGAGGGGACCGGGGGCTGTCGACGATCCCTGGTTTTGCTCTCTTTGACCGAACCGGAATACCTTCCGCGCGGTACGGGCTATCACAGCGCCGACCTGGTTGTTGAATCTTTTTCGGATCAATGATTATTTTAAAATCTATAATTTATTTTGACTATACACCTGACACGTTGACGCTAGCTAACCGGTTCCAAATTTAAAAAAATAATAATTTTCTATGGGGGTTGTGTTCCGCTTGTGCGTCTGTTCTGTGATCTGACGGCTCACACGAGGAGCACAGTTGCATCAGACTCCCCGCCCCCGCGGGGAGAGAAGCGGCCGCAAAGGATGAATAAACTCGATAGCCCTTCAGAGGACTCTCTACAGAGAGGTTCATCCGCCTGCACACGGCCGGCGATGATGCTGAATCTTAAGCGCTACATCCTCACCGCTGCGGCTAGTATAGCGTAGTCGACCACTTTTTTTAATTTTGATCTCGCTACGACATTTATTGTTCACGTCGTCTACGTTGTGTGGTGGTGTCTGTCCCGAGAGCATTCCGATATACGTGTACATAGGGCAGTAAACTACTCTACTGCTCTCTGCAGCACATCGATACACCTCTACACCGCTGCAGTACATCGATACACATCTTCTCCTCTGCTGTGCATTGAGACCTCTGCAGCGCCACGACAGCCTCTCGCATGACAGCAGTGGGGGGGGGGGGGGGGGACTCGCGTGTTCCGGTCGCATGACCTCTTCTCCGCTTCGTCAGAGCCGAGGAAGGAGAGGAGCCGGGCAGTGCGCCCGTCAGTGCGCATGTCAGGCCTCCTCCGTGCCTGTGCCGGGTTCTCAGCCTGGGGGGGGGGTAGTGTGCGTCTGGCGATCAGGCGAGACCTCGTGGATAAAGACGTCGGCGTTGGTTAGGGGGGAGGGGGGTGACGCCTCATCCACTGGAGTTGCGCGCTGTCCCTGCACCCGCAGATGCGCCCCGACTGACCCCTCTCCCTCTCTCTCTCTCTCTCCCCCCCCCGCCCGCAGAGCGCGCCACCATGAGCCAGGACGCCGGGGCCGAGCTGAAGGACGTGGAGCTGAACGAGCTGGACCCCGAGAAGCAGCCCATGAAGGCGGCGGGCGAGGAGGAGGCCGCGGGCGAGCAGAACGGCTGCGTGAAGGTCAAGATGCCCGAGGAGGCGGAGGCCAAGTTCACCGGCCTGTCCAAGGAGGAGCTGCTGAAGGTGGCCGGCACCCCGGGCTGGGTGCGCACCCGCTGGGCCCTGCTGGTGCTCTTCTGGCTGGGCTGGGTGGGCATGCTGGTGGGCGCCGTGGTCATCATCGTGCAGGCGCCACGCTGCAGGCCGCTGCCCCCCATGCGCTGGTGGAACGAGGGCCCCCTCTACGAGATCGGGGACCCCGAGGCCTTCGTGGCCGACAAGCAGAAGCCCGCGCTGCAAGGTGAGTGGGGGTGTGATGGACACCAGTGTGAACCCTGGAGCGGATCAGCCCGCTGTGCAGTGGGGGTGCGATGGACACCAGTGTGAACCCTGGAGCGGATCAGCCCGCTGTGCAGGGGGGGTGTGATGGACACCAGTGTGAACCCTGGAGCGGATCAGCCCGCTGTGCAGTGGGGGTGTGATGGACACCAGTGTGAACCCTGGAGCGGATCAGCCCGCTGTGCAGTGGGGGTGCGATGGACACCAGTGTGAACCCTGGAGCGGATCAGCCCGCTGTGCAGTGGGGGTGCGATGGACACCAGTGTGAACCCTGGAGCGGATCAGCCCGCTGTGCAGTGGGGGTGTGATGGACACCAGTGTGAACCCTGGAGCGGATCAGCCCGCTGTGCAGTGGGGGTGCGATGGACACCAGTGTGAACCCTGGAGCGGATCAGCCCGCTGTGCAGGGGGGGTGCGATGGACACCAGTGTGAACCCTGGAGCGGATCAGCCCGCTGTGCAGTGGGGGTGCGATGGACACCAGTGTGAACCCTGGAGCGGATCAGCCCGCTGTGCAGTGGGGGTGCGATGGACACCAGTGTGAACCCTGGAGCGGATCAGCCCGCTGTGCAGTGGGGGTGCGATGGACACCAGTGTGAACCCTGGAGCGGATCAGCCCGCTGTGCAGTGGGGGTGTGATGGACACCAGTGTGAACCCTGGAGCGGATCAGCCCGCTGTGCAGTGGGGGTGCGATGGACACCAGTGTGAACCCTGGAGCGGATCAGCCCGCTGTGCAGGGGGGGTGCGATGGACACCTCTTCGGTGGCACTGAGGCCTCTACCCTCCCGTGATGCGGGAGAGGGGAAGCTCTTCCTGGGCCAGGTCACACTCCCAGTCTGCGTGCGACGGCAGATCTGACCCCTCTGAGCTCACGTGCCGCCTCGCTTCCTCTCGAAAGCAGCCCGAGTGTTTCTGCAGTTCCCCTCCCTGAGGTCTGCGCTCAGCTGTGCGTGTACAGGAACAGCCTGGCTCTGGGGCCAGCGTACACATCCTCCCTCCCTCCCTCCCTCGCTCAGCGCGGCAGTCATGTGACTGGGACACCAGCTGCTCCCTGAGCCGGAGCGAGCCGGTTCTCTCCTGCGCTCCTGTGACAAACAGCCTCCCCCCCCCGCCCCCCGCCCAAG
This sequence comes from Atractosteus spatula, assembly GCF_055471065.1. Lineage (NCBI taxonomy): Eukaryota > Metazoa > Chordata > Actinopteri > Semionotiformes > Lepisosteidae > Atractosteus > Atractosteus spatula. The sequence goes on along the minus strand of NW_028296658.1, from coordinate 47,564 downwards.
CCCCGTCAGGCAGTCAGCTGAGAGGACTGCTGCAGTCAGCACACACTGCCAGAGGGAAGTGGGGGAAAGGTCGCGCCGTCTCCCAGGGCAATGGGAACGGTGTCCTGGCTGGATCTGTTCCGCGTGCGCGCTGCAGTGCCTTTTCCACAGGTCAGGCTGCCGGGAAGCAGCTGCGCTCGGGGCTGTTCCTGGGCCGGTCGGACAGGTTAGACCGGAGGGGGGTCTGATCTCTCCCTCTCCCTCTCTCTCTCTCTCTCAGCGATGGAAGACCACATCAACAGCCTGAGCCAGCTGAAGGTCAAGGGCCTGGTGCTGGGGTCCCTCCACAAGGCCCCCAAAGACTCGGAGACCGCGCTGCGCCTCGATGCCATCGACGACTCGCTGGGCACCCAGGACAACTTCAAGAGCTTCGTGAGCAAGGCGCAGGGGAAGGGTGAGCTGGCCCGCCCGTCCTCTGGGGGGGGGTGTGCGACCAGGGTCGTCCTCGGCCTGGGCTCCCCCCTCCCGATGTGCTCACCCCCTCTCTCCCTCCCTCAGGCATGTCTGTGGTGGTCGACCTCACCCCTAACTACAGAGGCCAGATGCCCTGGTACAGCGACAGATTCCTGCAGGACCCCTCCCAGCAGGCCAAGATCAAGGTAAACCCCCCTTTCCTGCAGGACCGCCGAGACACCCCCCCCCTCATGCCCCAGCTGGAGGCCAGTATGGGAATGATTTGAGGAAGGAGGGGGGGGGCTGTACATAGTGATCTAGACAGCAGAAAGGAGTGGAGGCCATTTTGCCCCGCGGAGGGCGTCTTCAGAGCTGGAGACCTGATGCAGATGAGGGGAAGCCGCCTGGCCCGTCTGGCTGGCTTGGCTGCTCAGTTGCTCGGCTGGCCGACGGGCTGGAGGAGCTCCTCCGGCCTTGTCTCGCCAGGAGCCAGGAGCGCTGGCTCCGACCGCTCCGCCCCCCTCCCGCCCTCTGTGTCAACGGGCCTCCTGTGCTTCTCTTCCTCTCCTGCAGGGGGCGTTCGACTTCTGGCTCGGGATGGGGGTGAAGGGGATCCAGCTGTCCGGCCTGGATCACCTGGCGGACAAGGCGCCCGCGCTGTGGGAGGAGCTGAGGAACAAGACCAAGTGGGAGGGCTCGGAGCCGGCCGACAGGTGAGCGGGCCGCCGACCCGGGCGGCACCTCCCCTCCCAGGGGGCCCCGGCGTGTCTCGGGTGCAGGGAGGGGGACCCCCCTCAGGTCCAGCAGCCCCCACTACGCCGCAGCATCAAGAGTCAGGTGCCTGTCGGAGGGCTCGATCTCGGCTGCACTGGTTAATTGCTGCAGACTCCGGCTCCCAGCCCGCTCTCCTGCTCTCTGGGTTCAGGAGTTGGCGAAATTCAGGAAAAGAAGCGACGCGGGCCTGTGCAGGGAGCTCCGCTGCAGGACTGAAGCGGGAGCCTGTTCCTCAGGGCGCCGCCGGCCGTGTGCAGTTCAGTGTTCCTGCCCCTAGAGGGCGACTCCGCACAGTGAGCGGCGCCTCCCCCCTGGACGTGCAGTTCGCTCACACGGCGACAAGAGGGCGCTGTGGGCTCCGGCGTCCGGCCACTGAGTTTCCAGCCTAACAGCACTGTTTGCGTGTTCGACACTTTAACACGCTGCGTGGGGGCGGTGGACACATCTCAGGGGGCCCCGGGTGAGAGCAGGCAGGGCAGCGAGTCCTCTTCTGGTCGCAGGTGGATTCTGAAGCACTTTGGGGAACGCATCCGATTTCCCACAGAGAGAGAGGTGGGGAAAATGAACGAAAACGTCGCCCCCTAGTGAGGTTTAGTGAGCATTGCACCGCCTCATTAAAACTCTGCCCCCTCTAGCGGTGACTCTGCAGCAGTGCGGTCGGCCCGTAAGCAGCGGGCTTAGCGACAGGGGCCCTACGCCTCAGTGCCAAGATCTCAGCTCTTTGGGTCTCTGTCCACAGGGTTCTGATCGGGGTGACGGCTTTAAACCAATCTGACAAGATCATGGAGCTCCAGAACCGCACCCAGGTGGACCTGCTTCTGTCGGGGCTCCTGCGTCTGAACCAGGACGTCTCGGACCTGTCCGTGGCGGTGGAGGCGCTGCTGGCCGGGCTGAACCAGAGCCGGATGAGCTGGAACGTGGGCGGGAGGTCCGCGGGCCACCTGGCGTCGCTGGTGCCCCAACAGCTGGTCCGCTTGTACCACCTGCTGCTCTTCACGCTGCCCGGGACGCCCGTCTTCAACTACGGCGACGAGATCGGGCTCCAGGACGAGCAGGTGAGGGGGGGGGGGGGGGGGGGCGGGTTTGAATCCCACTGTTACCAGGTGGCGTCTCTGGATTATGTGCTTCTCTTTTCCGTGACACCCTGCGGCCCCACTGGAGCCCAGCAGGTGTGAGCCTGGCCAGTACCTGGAGGGGAGACTCCTGGGAGAGTTGAGGCTGCTGTTAGTGGGGCCAGTAGGGGGCGCTTACCTTGCGGTCTGTGTGGGTCCTAATGCCCCAGTATAGTGACAGGGATATATATACTGTATTATTGTTGTTGTTATTATTATTATTAGCCAGCTAGGGGTGGGTGTTGGGTGACCTCTGACCCCCCCTCCCAGGGCAGAGCCCGTTCCGGGCGGCCCGTACACACACTCGCGCGCCGGTGCTCTCAGCTCGTGTCCTGGGGTTCGCCCCGGTGGGGCGGGGCCTAAGAAAATCTCCCTCTGAACCTCCCCTCCCCTCTCCCCTGCGTTCTCCCAGGACACGCCGTTTCCCGGGATGCTGTGGAACGAGTCCCAGGACACCGCGGACACGGTGAGTCTCCCGTCCGGACGCAGCTGGGGGGGGTGTGGGGGGCAGGCTGGGGTTCGAGAGCCTCCTCCTCCTCCTCCGTCGCTGACCCCCTCCCCCCCCCCCCCCCCCCTCCCCAGGTCCAGAAGGGCCGGCTCGCCATCCGGGAGCTGTTCCGGGAGCTGAGCGAGCTGCGGGGGAGGGAGCGCTCCCTGGAGCACGGGGACTTCCGGCCGCTCCGGTTGGCCTGCCCGGCCTCGCTGGCCTTCCTGCGCGAGTGGGACCAGAGCGAGCGCTACCTGGCGGTGCTGAACTTCGCCAACCACTCCGCCCCCTGCGGCCTGGCGGGCGAGGTGGGGCTGCCGCGCGCCGCCTCCCTGGTGCTGAGCACCGAGCCGGGCCGGGCCCGGGACCAGCAGCTGGAGCTCGCGGACCTGAAGCTGGAGCCCAGCGAGGGGCTGCTGCTGCGGTTCCCCTACACGCCCTGAGCCCGGCGGCCACGCTCCCACCCCACCCCCACCCACTGGACTTCCTGCTCGCTGCTTCCCTCTACCCCCCCTCCCAGCACCAGAACTACTGATCCACACTGACCCAGAACTGCTGTACAGTGCTCCAACACACCGGCCTGACCCAGAACCATAACTACTGACCCACACTGACCCAGAACTGCTGTACACTCTGCTCCAACACACTGGCCTGACCCAGAACCATAACTACTGACCCACACTGACCCAGAACTGCTGTACACTCTGCTCCAACACACCGGCCTGACCCAGAACCATAACTACTGACCCACACTGACCCACAACTGCTGTACACTCTGCTCCAACACACTGGCCTGACCCAGAACCATAACTACTGACCCACACTGACCCACAACTGCTGTACACTCTGTTCCAACAGAACCAGTACTGTGCACTCTGCTCCTCCACACTGACCCAACCCAGAACCAGTACTGTACACTCTGCTCCAACACCCTGACCCGACCCAGAACCAGTACTGTACACTCTGCTCCAACACACTGACCCGACCCAGAACCAGTACTATACACTCTGCTATTCAGCACTGACCCAGACCCAGAACTACTGCTCCACACTGACCCTGATCCAGACCCAGAACCAGTACTGTACACTCTGCTCCTCCACACTGACCCGACACAGAACCAGTACTGTACACTCTGCTCCAACACCCTGACCTTTCCCATTTGTTGTCTGATGGGCCTGTGAGCCAGTTCGTTTTCCGGGAGAGCAGGTTTCTGAATGAAACTGAATTTTAATTTTCCTTTTTGAAAAGGACCGAGTTCTAATAATTGCAGGATCCGTTGGTCCTGGATCCTGCGAGGCCCGTGACGTGTCCGTTAGCCCTTCAGCGGTTCAGTCGGTGTCGGTGATAAGGGGTCATCCCTATCCGTTTTCATTACCGCCTGTGGACAGCTTAAATCTCTTCTTTTAAATGTCTTTTTTTAGTTTTTAAATTGACTGAACAGAAACCGTTCACAGGACAGAGAAGCAGGACCTGTACCTGCCTGGTGCATGCGTGTGTGGGGCTCTAAGATCAACTCGAACACAGGGGTGCACACTCACACGCTAGCCTGCAGTCTTCAGGCCAGAGGCCAGTGTCCCCAACATCCCGACTGTCCCCTAGACATTCCGTTACCACACAACCAAGACATTCCAGCGTGGTACTGTAATGCTCCTGTTTTTAGTGCGTGGAGAGGTGATTTTTTTTAACGACTCCTGTTTTGTCACTGGATTGCTGTTTTAATGAAAGACTTCCAGCCCGGCCGGACTGCGGAGACTTTGCGTCTCTCGGTTGTGCAGGTTGGGTGGCGGTCTGTTGGAAATAAAAGTTGCTGGAACACGTAATTTTGGCCCCTGGTGTCTTCTGTGGTGGGGGGGGGCTCCTGCCTCTGGTGCGATTCGGCTCCGCTCCTGCACGAGCGTTTCTGGATGTCTTTCGCGAAGGAGTCGGGGTTCCTCGAGAAGCGGGGGTCAGTCGGCGACCGTAGGCTGCCATGTCTGTTTTCGCCACAGCCTCCCCTTCTGTGTTGGCACTAGTGAACCCAGCGTTCCTGCGGCCTCTCGGGACGAGTCTGTTGCTGTAGCTCTGTGCAGGGAGAGTCGGGGTGCGGGGGTGGGGGGTGTGTAGAGAGGAGGGAGGGGACTGAACTGCTGCTCCATTCGTTCTCCCCGAATCCGAAGCTCCAGTGCGCCGGTCTCCCATGAAGCAGCAGGTCTCGAGCCCGAGCTCCAGACATCTCCGCCCCGAGTCGACACAGGGCTGCCAGTCCTGCTCTCTGGTCCTCTGTTTTGAGCCAGTGAGTAAATCGAGAGCAGGTGGGCTTTTCCCTGGCGCCCAGGGGACACAGCAGGAGGGACAAGGGCCTCCCTGCCCTGAGCTCTGTTCCCTCCGGCCACGTCTGTCTGCGGATCACTCGGTTCCAGTCCCAGAGGGGCCTGTGACTGCACTGGAGCAGGGGGTCTGCAGACAGCACTAGGACGGCCGGCTCTGGATGCTTCTATACTTTACCTCCCAGTTTTACTGAACTAAGCCCGCTCCCCTACACCAGTCCCCTTAGTCGTGGTGATCAGCGGGTGTATCGCTGCAGACTCTCCGGTGGCGTGAGCTGGTCTGCTCCGGCTCCCAGCCCGCTCTCCTGCTCTCTGGGTTCAGGAGTTGGCGAAATTCAGGAAAAGAAGCGACGCGGGTCTGTGCAGGGAGCTCCGCTGCAGGACTGAAGCGGGAGCCTGTTCCTCAGGGCGCCGCCGGCCGTGTGCAGTTCAGTGTTCCTGCCCCTAGAGGGCGACTCCGCACAGTGAGCGGCGCCTCCCCCCTGGACGTGCAGTTCGCTCACACGGCGACAAGAGGGCGCTGTGGGCTCCGGCGTCCGGCCACTGAGTTTCCAGCCTAACAGCACTGTTTGCGTGTTCGACACTTAACACGCTGCGTGGGGGCGGTGGACACATCTCAGGGGGCCCCGGGTGAGAGCAGGCAGGGCAGCGAGTCCTCTTCTGGTCGCAGGTGGATTCTGAAGCACTTTGGAAACGCATCTGATTTCCCACAGACAGAAAGCTGGGGAAAATGAACGAAACCGTCGCCCCCTAGTGAGTTTTAGTGAGCATTGCACCGCCTCATTAAAACTCTGCCCCCTCTAGCGGTGACTCTGCAGCGGTGCGGTCGGCCCGTCATCAGCGGGCTTAGCGACAAGAGGGCGCTGTGGGACCCGGCGTCCGGCCACTGAGTTTCTAGCAGTAACAGGGCTGTTCGCGTGTTGGCAGTGGACACGTCTCAAGGCTGACAAAAAGAGTATCAGCAGCTGGAGCGAAGACTGTCGATTTCATACCGATGAGCCTTTCCACCCCCAAGCTTTCCGAGATTGTAATGCTGCGTGTTTTTTTTTTTTCCCCTCTCGTGTGGAGGTGTGCGCTGCTCCAGCGACATGTGCACGACACGTTGCTATAGGACAGGGCCTGGGCCTTGTGTGAGAGCTGCGGGGCCTGCCAGAGATGCACCCACCTTTTTTTTAACTTTGAAAGAGATTGTCTGTTTGAACAAAAGGTATTTTGGGTTTTTTTTCCTATTCGCCGTATTTCCTATACTGCCCGTTAAACACACAATGAAAGCGCCTCGATATGACGTTTAATTTAGAAACGCACCGGCATGAAGTTTGAACAACCCAAGATGCTTTTGCTGCGGTGTCGTGCAGTAACGCCCATCAGCCGCAAGAGGGCGCCCGAGCACTGCCGTGTGCGCGCTCGTTCCGCGCGTGTGTGTGTGTGTGACCTCACTGTGCTTCTGACGTCACGCAGCAGGTGGTGTGGCGCATCTGGTCCTGTGTTGTCCTTAAAAACAGCTTCGTGAGATCACCTTTTTCGCTGTCGTTTAAGAAAACGTTCAGGACCCAAAATGGACACGTTGTGAACTCAATTGCCAATGAAATAGGTTAGGGAAAGAGACGTGCGAAGTAAAGCAAAAGACACATTTGTTTGTTTTTTTTTAATTCGTTCGGAGTGATTTACAATTCAATGAAGCGGCCCCGACGATGGAGTTTTTGTCCCAATCCACGTCAGTCTTGAAACAGGCTGATCGTCAGTATTGGTGTTGCCCGCTCCCCTGCTGTCACTCTCTCGCCAAAGACGCCGATCCGCCTGACATCAGGCCAGAGGCTTTCCTTTCACCCGAGAAGATCAACCAGACAGCGCTCAGGATCCCAGGACTGCTGTGGTGGTGGTGGGGGGGGGGTCTTGGGAATCCCTTGGCTGCCACAGGACCCCCCCCCCCCCCCCCGCGCCTTTGCAGTAAAGGGAGCCGAGCCGTGATGAAGCCCTTGACGGGCCTTCAGACAGAGAGGTTTGGGAGCCTACAGCGTCGGCAGGCTGGCACAGGTGCCAGGAAGACGCCTGCCGCGCCGGCGGGGTGTGTGTGTTTGTGTGTGTGTGTCGCCTGGCGCCGCGCCACGCACCGTTAGGGCTCGGGGCAGGATGGGGCGCAGGGAGGAGGGGGGGAGACAGATACTGTACACGTGCGTGCGTGGGTGGGCTCACCGCGCGCGGCCGGCGCAGGTCGACGAGACGACATCCGCCTTCTCTCAAGTGTGTGTGTGCGCGGGGGGGGGCGTAAAATCCGGAAATACGTTCTGTGCGCAAGGTGGCGTCGTGCGGCGCAGAGGGGCCTGACGCAGACGCTTACACGGCACGGGCTTGGAGAGACGAGTGGGGATCTTGGGCAGCTAAACTGGTTTTATGTGCTGGTGGTTTCACTGTGAGGGGCTTCTCGCCGGTTCTCCTGCGCGCGTCTTGCACGATCCCCGTACGCAGAGAGCAGCAGGCGGCGGTCTGCTCTGGGGGGGGGCAGGCGGAGATGTGCGGGCAGATACCCGCCGCGGTTACGAGCAGCTGGCGAGAGCAGCTGTGCCGCCTCGTCTTGTGTGCACACTGCCGCTGGAGAGGCGGGGCGCAGGGCTGGGTCCTGCTGCCCATCTCGGGGGGGCACTGCTGCCTCGCAGCGCCGGGGCCCCGGGTTCCGTTGCTGAGGTGCTGTCTGTGTGGAGTCTGCGTGTTCTCCCCGGGTTCACATGGGTTTCCTCTGGGGCGCCCCAGCCTCCCCCCACAGTCCAGAGACAGGCTGGTGGGTTAACTGGCTTCTGGGAGAGTTGGCCCTGGTGTGTGTGTGTCTGTGTGTGTCCTGTGATGGGCCAGTGTGCAGGGTGTGTGTGTGTCCTGTGATGGGTCAGTGTCCTGTGCAGGGTGTGTGTGTGTCCTGTGATGGGCCAGTGTCCTGTGCAGGGTGTGTGTGTGTCCTGTGATGGACCAGTGTCCTGTGCAGGGTGTGTGTGTGTCCTGTGATGGGCCAGTGTCCTGTGCAGGGTGTGTGTGTGTCCTGTGATGGGTCAGTGTCCTGTGCAGGGTGTGTGTGTGTCCTGTGATGGGTCAGTGTCCTGTGCAGGGTGTGTGTGTGTCCTGTGATGGGTCAGTGTCCTGTGCAGGGTGTGTGTGTGTCCTGTGACGGACCAGTGTGCAGGGTGTGTGTGTGTCCTGTGATGGGTCAGTGTCCTGTGCAGGGTGTGTGTGTGTCCTGTGATGGGTCAGTGTCCTGTGCAGGGTGTGTGTGTGTCCTGTGATGGGTCAGTGTCCTGTGCAGGGTGTGTGTGTGTCCTGTGATGGACCAGTGTCCTGTGCAGGGTGTGTGTGTGTCCTGTGATGGACCAGTGTGCAGGGTGTGTGTGTGTCCTGTGATGGGCCAGTGTCCTGTGCAGGGTGTGTGTGTGTCCTGTGATGGGCCAGTGTCCTGTGCAGGGTGTGTGTGTGTCCTGTGATGGGCCAGTGTCCTGTGCAGGGTGTGTGTGTGTCCTGTGATGGACCAGTGTCCTGTGCAGGGTGTGTGTGTGTCCTGTGATGGGCCAGTGTCCTGTGCAGGGTGTGTGTGTGTCCTGTGATGGGTCAGTGTCCTGTGCAGGGTGTGTGTGTGTCCTGTGATGGGTCAGTGTCCTGTGCAGGGTGTGTGTGTGTCCTGTGACGGACCAGTGTGCAGGGTGTGTGTGTGTCCTGTGATGGGTCAGTGTCCTGTGCAGGGTGTGTGTGTGTCCTGTGATGGGTCAGTGTCCTGTGCAGGGTGTGTGTGTGTCCTGTGATGGGTCAGTGTCCTGTGCAGGGTGTGTGTGTGTCCTGTGATGGACCAGTGTCCTGTGCAGGGTGTGTGTGTGTCCTGTGATGGACCAGTGTGCAGGGTGTGTGTGTGTCCTGTGATGGGCCAGTGTCCTGTGCAGGGTGTGTGTGTGTCCTGTGATGGGCCAGTGTCCTGTGCAGGGTGTGTGTGTGTCCTGTGATGGGCCAGTGTCCTGTGCAGGGTGTGTGTGTGTCCTGTGATGGACCAGTGTCCTGTGCAGGGTGTGTGTGTGTCCTGTGATGGGCCAGTGTCCTGTGCAGGGTGTGTGTGTGTCCTGTGATGGGTCAGTGTCCTGTGCAGGGTGTGTGTGTGTCCTGTGATGGGTCAGTGTCCTGTGCAGGGTGTGTGTGTGTCCTGTGACGGACCAGTGTGCAGGGTGTGTGTGTGTCCTGTGATGGGTCAGTGTCCTGTGCAGGGTGTGTGTGTGTCCTGTGATGGGTCAGTGTCCTGTGCAGGGTGTGTGTGTGTCCTGTGATGGACCAGTGTCCTGTGCAGGGTGTGTGTGTGTCCTGTGATGGGCCAGTGTGCAGGGTGTGTGTGTGTCCTGTGATGGGTCAGTGTCCTGTGCAGGGTGTGTGTGTGTCCTGTGATGGGTCAGTGTCCTGTGCAGGGTGTGTGTGTGTCCTGTGATGGGCCAGTGTCCTGTGCAGGGTGTGTGTGTGTCCTGTGATGGACCAGTGTCCTGTGCAGGGTGTGTGTGTGTCCTGTGATGGGTCAGTGTCCTGTGCAGGGTGTGTGTGTGTCCTGTGATGGGTCAGTGTCCTGTGCAGGGTGTGTGTGTGTCCTGTGATGGGTCAGTGTCCTGTGCAGGGTGTGTGTGTGTCCTGTGATGGACCAGTGTCCTGTGCAGGGTGTGTGTGTGTCCTGTGATGGGTCAGTGTCCTGTGCAGGGTGTGTGTGTGTCCTGTGATGGGCCAGTGTCCTGTGCAGGGTGTGTGTGTGTCCTGTGACGGACCAGTGTGCAGGGTGTGTGTGTGTCCTGTGATGGGCCAGTGTCCTGTGCAGGGTGTGTGTGTGTCCTGTGATGGGCCAGTGTCCTGTGCAGGGTGTGTGTGTGTCCTGTGATGGGTCAGTGTCCTGTGCAGGGTGTGTGTGTGTCCTGTGATGGGCCAGTGTCCTGTGCAGGGTGTGTGTGTGTCCTGTGATGGGCCAGTGTCCTGTGCAGGGTGTGTGTGTGTCCTGTGATGGGCCAGTGTCCTGTGCAGGGTGTGTGTGTGTCCTGTGATGGGTCAGTGTCCTGTGCAGGGTGTGTGTGTGTCCTGTGATGGACCAGTGTGCAGGGTGTGTGTGTGTCCTGTGATGGGTCAGTGTCCTGTGCAGGGTGTGTGTGTGTCCTGTGATGGGCCAGTGTCCTGTGCAGGGTGTGTGTGTGTCCTGTGATGGACCAGTGTGCAGGGTGTGTGTGTGTCCTGTGATGGGCCAGTGTCCTGTGCAGGGTGTGTGTGTGTCCTGTGATGGGTCAGTGTCCTGTGCAGGGTGTGTGTGTGTCCTGTGATGGGTCAGTGTCCTGTGCAGGGTGTGTGTGTGTCCTGTGATGGGTCAGTGTCCTGTGCAGGGTGTGTGTGTGTCCTGTGATGGGTCAGTGTCCTGTGCAGGGTGTGTGTGTGTCCTGTGATGGGCCAGTGTCCTGTGCAGGGTGTGTGTGTGTCCTGTGATGGACCAGTGTCCTGTGCAGGGTGTGTGTGTGTCCTGTGATGGGCCAGTGTCCTGTGCAGGGTGTGTGTGTGTCCTGTGATGGGTCAGTGTCCTGTGCAGGGTGTGTGTGTGTCCTGTGATGGGTCAGTGTCCTGTGCAGGGTGTGTGTGTGTCCTGTGATGGGTCAGTGTCCTGTGCAGGGTGTGTGTGTGTCCTGTGACGGACCAGTGTGCAGGGTGTGTGTGTGTCCTGTGATGGGTCAGTGTCCTGTGCAGGGTGTGTGTGTGTCCTGTGATGGACCAGTGTCCTGTGCAGGGTGTGTGTGTGTCCTGTGATGGGCCAGTGTGCAGGGTGTGTGTGTGTCCTGTGATGGGTCAGTGTCCTGTGCAGGGTGTGTGTGTGTCCTGTGATGGGTCAGTGTCCTGTGCAGGGTGTGTGTGTGTCCTGTGATGGGCCAGTGTCCTGTGCAGGGTGTGTGTGTGTCCTGTGATGGGTCAGTGTCCTGTGCAGGGTGTGTGTGTGTCCTGTGATGGGTCAGTGTCCTGTGCAGGGTGTGTGTGTGTCCTGTGACGGACCAGTGTGCAGGGTGTGTGTGTGTCCTGTGATGGGCCAGTGTCCTGTGCAGGGTGTGTGTGTGTCCTGTGATGGGCCAGTGTCCTGTGCAGGGTGTGTGTGTGTCCTGTGATGGGTCAGTGTCCTGTGCAGGGTGTGTGTGTGTCCTGTGATGGGCCAGTGTCCTGTGCAGGGTGTGTGTGTGTCCTGTGATGGGCCAGTGTCCTGTGCAGGGTGTGTGTGTGTCCTGTGATGGGTCAGTGTCCTGTGCAGGGTGTGTGTGTGTCCTGTGATCCTCCCCTGCCAAACTGGACAGGATGAAGAGGTCGCAAAATGGACAGGTAGACAAGATGATTCAAATCAAAAGTCACCCATCAGGACTTGTCAGCCTGGACACCTTGAATCAGGCTTTTAATGTGAACTTTACTAACCTGGAGCTTCGTAACACTGCCTGTGCTATTGCTGTAGGTTTCTGGTGAAATCATGGAAGTTGTTCTCAACCGGCTGTCCTCACAAACTTGCGTGGTGTTCGAGACGGAAGGGCACAGTAACATCAGCCTCTGAATTGTGACATCTTTGTTAAATTTTTGTTTAACGATTTTTGTTCATGTTTGATGTGGTTTGTTTCTTGCAGATGCTAATACAAGAAAGTGACAGCAGGCCGTGTGTTAATGATGAACATTGATCAGCTGATCCCTGGGTCTAGTCAGTGACAGGATAAATGATCAGCTGATCGGTGGGTCTTCTCAGAGGCGGGGTCAGTGAACAGCAGGTCCGAATGATGGGCTTACAGCCAACAGTGATGCTGCACCCGATGCCTGTAAAGAGTGCTTCTCAAGCGGTCTCAAAGTGTTCTAACAGAACGTATGAAACGCCTTGTGAAACATCAGCTCTGAGAGCCTGCTGCCCTCTAACCCTTCTTCGGCTTGGTCTGGAACTTTCCGCTGGCATTATTAACCGTGTTGTGTATAAGCAATGTATAAATGTGTCGTTTTGTGTATAAATTGGAAGTCCTTGCTTGCTGAGAGAGCTCTCTTCAGTGGGCAGTCACTGATCCTCCAGATCAAGACCTCTGCTCTGCTGTGACCTGACAGCCCCCCCCCGGGGACAGCGACCACTTATAACAGGCAGCAGGCACTGCCCGATCAACCTGCCCAGAATGGCATGTGTTATAGGAGTGAGTAGCTCCGGTCACAGCGCTCTACAATTAGTCCCGGCTGTACGGCGGTAGTAAAGCTGCCCTTGTCTTCACCACGCCTGGCTACAGGAAAGGCAGAGGCCCCCGTAAGAGGAATGATGGTTAGTGCACAGGTTAAGGCAACAGCAGACCTGGCTCATGTGCGTGCTCAGGCAGCCCCGCCCCACGGGTTTTATAGCAGTTCAGGCCACAAAAGGCTGCTGCCCCACTGGGAAAGGTAGCAGGCTTCCCAGCTTGTGCAGAGACGGGTTTTCTCTGTGCCCCCGCTGGGCACAAGCGTGGAGAAAAAAACATCTGACATTTGCGTTCGAGGTGCCTCTCCGCCGCCTCTCTGCCCCACTCTCTCTCTCTCTTTGAGTAAGTGCGAAGTTTCCCGCCGCCACGCGTGGGCCGGGCCCTGATCTCACTTCCGGCTCCCGAGTCAGAGCGAGCCTCTCCCGGCGACCAGGTGATCGTCCGCGCGTTGCCACGGCGACGCGGCTGCGGTCGGCCTCCACGGACGTGGGAGGGCGAGGCGGTCGTGCGGTCAGACCAGTTACCTTGCCAGGGAACAGGGACAGGGCAAACACGTTTCTGCAAATATTTCTGTTTTTTAAAAAAGTCCCCAAAATCAGCATATTATTGGCACCTACCGTAACAGCGCTTCTCAAATACTCTGGAACAAGAAAGCACCCTCCACCCACCAGATAACCGCGCAACTGTCGACACTCTGCTGGCTTGCTCAGTCGCTCTGAATTGGGGTGTGCTGTGCTCTTTCTGGGGGTCACAAAGAGGACGCGAGCACAAACAGCCTCCGTCTCCCCCAACGGGGTCGTGTTAAGGTAGACTCTAAGAAGTTTTTTCCGTTTATTTTAATTGGGCGATAAAGCTGAGAATATTTCGGTCCGTTTTTTGACACCTGTTCCCAGCGAAGTCCACGAACAACAGCTTTCGAACCATAAGCCAGCTGGACGGTGAAAAGGTTAGAATAAAAGATATAATAAATAAGATGGAATAAAAGGATAGAACAATTCTTCAGTTGTTCAGGGCTAAACCATACATAATACTTTAAAACACATATACATAATACTGTCTATAAACATGTACATATATACATAATAATGTACATAGATACATAATACTTTAAAACACATGTACATATATACATAGTATTGAACATACACATGTATATGATACTGTACATACACATGTACAGATATACATAATTCTGTCCATACACGTACATGATACTGTACGTACATATATACATAATTATGTACATATACGTACATATATACATAATACTGTACTTACACATGTACATAATAATGTACATATATACATAATGTTGTACATATACATGTAAATAATATTGCACATACGCATACGCACATACTATAATACACATTACATATGCACATAATACTGTACATATATACATAATAGTGTCCATACATATGCACATATATACATAATACTTGTACATACGTTTGCCTTGTACGTACGGTACGGGACAGACAGGGCTAAAGCTTTATTCCGGGTGTGTTCTGCAGGACAAGGGGACAGCGATTGACTTCAGTCCGATGCCGACCGCGTGCAGCTGGAACCACCTGTCGGTGTGTGCTGGTGACCCGTTAAAACAAAGCACACCCTTACATTAAAGTCAAACACGGTTTACTGGTTGCGATTAAACACATCACAGTTTATTCATTTCTGTGATAAAGTGATTACTTCGTTTTCAAATTTTAAAATACAGTGAATGTTTCGGCGGCAAACTTAACTCGGTGATTCTTAGCCGCTTTTATCTTTATTTTAAAATAACGCCGATCTACGTGGTAGTTCACTGTTACCGTGTTTCTTTACGCCATTGCACTTGAATTACATTGTTTTTCACCAATAAGTGCAGTATAGTGTGGTTTGGCATGATAGTCGTACGTTCAAATTCTAGCGACGTGGTCAAACGTGTCCGTTTGCAGGAAGAGAGATCCGGTCAGCCGGACAGCAGAGGATCGAGGCGCGGCGACCGCTCCACCTCCCTCCACGGTCGTGTGGCGCGGAAGGAAACACACAAAAAAGGTCTCTGTTCGGTTCCCCCCCCCCCCCCCCCCGCTGTCACAGAGAGACAGACGGGGGAAGAGCGAAAGAGAGGGAGGGGGAGCGGGCAGAACAGACTCCAGCTCAGATAACTCGTCCTGTGAACCGAGCGTCTCTCTCACACGAGGTGACAAACTGCCGCCCCAGAGCGCACTGACTCAGCGGCCTAGAACATCGTCAATCGCGGAGAAATACAGCTCCCAGCGGGCTCGGATTTACCGGATCCCGCTTCTGGTTTTGTTTTAATTTACCCACTGTAGGGCGCACACACGGCCTGGAGTGGATCAGAGTGCTGTGCAATAGGATTCTGATTGACAACACTGTAAAACCTGGAGTGGATCAGAGTGCTGTGCAATAGGATTCTGATTGACAACACTGTAAAACCTGGAGTGGATCAGACAGAGGTGCAACAGGACTCTGATTGACAACACTGTAAAACCTGGAGTGGATCAGACAGAGGTGCAACAGGACTCTGATTGACAACACTGTAAAACCTGGAGTGGATCAGAGTGCTGTGCAATAGGATTCTGATTGACAACACTGTAAAACCTGGAGTGGATCAGACTGCTGTCCAGTGAGAGTCTGAGTGACAACACTGAAATCTGCAGTGGATTGGACAGCTCTGCAAAGGACTCTGGGTGGCAATGAACAAGTGCAGGTTTATTCCCTGCTGAAAAGAGAAGAAAGAAAACACAACGTTTCGGCTGTGGAGCCTCCTTCGGTTCCCTGAAACACGTTTCTGGCCCTTTTCACAATGGTAATTATAAAACAGTAGGTTAAACACTAACCTCAGGTTTACAAACTGTAGAGATTTCTGCATTTGCAGCCGCACAAAATAAAGAGAATTTAGCATGTGTGTGTTGTGTTTTGCCCTGTGTAAATAGCTGGAAGCTATCTGATATATGCTGATACAACCCCCAGGCTGCAGTGCACACAGGTTAGCAGAGTCACCTCTGCAGTTGTCACATCACGGCAAAGTGCCCCTTTCGGGAAATGAGCAGCACATTTGACAACATAAGACTGTTTGAATCAAACCCGAGCTTAGCTGTCGGTGTGCTATTGTTTTACTACTGTTTCAATCTAGTTAAGACTTGAAAACACCTATAAACTATTAACACTCAGGTATATACATGTAATACTTATTCACCAGTTTATTAAGCATTCTAAATACTGCTGAATAAACTCTAGTTCTTAGTCAGCGATGCTTCTGTGTGTATGGAGTGGAGTACAAACACAGTACTGACCCCACTGGACACCCCAGTGCAGTGTGACCCCCAGCACTGACCCCACTGGACACCCCAGTGCAGTGTGACCCCCAGCCAAGACCCCACTGGACACCCCAGTGCAGTGTGACCCCCAGCCCTGACCCCACTGGACACCCCAGTGCAGTGTAACACAGTACTGACCCCACTGGACACCCCAGTGCAGTGTGACCCCCAGCACTGACCCCACTGGACACACCGATGTAGTTTGCACACTACTGGCAACATTTAACACATCAGTTAAGAAGCTTGCTTCGGACACAGAATGCCAATAGTCCTGTGCACTATACAGAACGCCTGTCTGGCCCCTGTGTCTGCATGCATTCCCTTCTGCACTGGAGTCTAACCGGTCGCTCGTCACTCACCGCTCAGCCCGGCTGCCTGACCTCACTGCCGGCGTCGTGACTTCTAGTTAATCTGCGAGCATCAGATTACAGTAACCCGGCGCGTTGATAACCGTCTGGAGCTAAGGGTCCCGTTACAAGCTCGCATCGTAAACCACACCTCCGTTTCCTTTCTCGATAAATTGCGCTTTTCGCCTCGAAGGGCTGTGCGAGAACTGTTTGTCTATTCCTATTACCGAGCACAGGTAAAACAAAATGACGATCAACGGATATTACGTGTATATAGCGCCTTTCTCGCACCATACAATAATAGCGCAAGGATGCTGCCCGTGAACAGCACTGAACCGAACTGCACCACGACCGTGCGCTCAGTGACATTACTGCACATCCAGTCGAGCTCCGTAGGCAGCAGTTGCAGGCGGAGGGTGATACTATTAAACCTGAGTGTTTGCGATGTTTATGGTTAATTGTTAAAACAGTTTGCATGTGCCGTGGGGGGGCTGTTGCGTGTCTCAGAAGCCCCAGCTCTTACAAAGCAAGCAGTCGACTGGTGTCGCCGAACAGCGCGGAGAGCTGAAGCAGGGTGGGTTGTGCTGGTTCGGTTTACTGTGACCTGATTTACCGTGTTTATCAGACACAGTACAAGGGAGTGCGTGAGTGTTTTTCTTTGGGGGGGGGGGGGGGGCGGCTGGGGAATGTTTAAAATGAGAATCGCGTGTCTTTTTCTGGTTGGTTGATCTTGGAATAAAACCGAGAAGTAACTGATAACAGACGGCCGGGAACCCGCTTGGTTGATCAAGAACTCGCACTATTACGAGCCGTTTTCATCGTTAATATTTTTGTGCGTGATTCCGAGACAGTCCGGCCGCCCGTCTGCGCCTAGGCTGACGGAAATCACACTCCAGTTATCGGTCCGGTGGCGCCATTTTCCCAGCAGTATAGCGGCGTTTATTTGACTCGTTTAAAAGCTGCAGTGGGGACGTGTCCACTGTGGTCTGCGGGCGAAACGCGGACACTGATCCGTCCGCCTGTTCCAAGACTTCACAGCTGGAGAAGCCGCGGCCGTGGGCGCGGACTCACCCGGAATCTCGCCGCCCCCTCCCCCGCTGGCTGCGCAGGTGTGAACCTGCCCTTCGCTCAACTTAAACTCGGTCTTGAGGGAGGTGGTGGTGGGGGGGATGATTTCGGAAATACCAGGGGCTTTCAGTGTGTTTTAGGTGGGAGACGGTGTTCGACAAAGGATTTCTGATTTACACAACGGAGACAGGTGTGGAAAACCCGCCCGAAAGGTCGCCGCTTTGTGGTTGTGCTGAAGCACCGGGGTGAATGTGAATATCCCAGCGTGGGCCTGCACACGACACGACACAGCGTGACACGGCAAATCCTTGCACTCAGTCTGCCGGCGGGACGGGGCCTTCAACCAGACACCGTTTTGAAACGCAGGCCAAGTTCCGATTCTCGCTTTCTAAACCCTCTGGGCACCGCGGGGCCGGGACAACACGCGGGGCGCAGTTTTTAAAATGTGTTTTTAGCCGTGCTTAACCAATTCACCTTTTTTTTTTACCCGGGATTAAAGCAAACAAAAAAAAAGACGATCTAGTTTCCTAAAGGAAGAATAAGAGGTTGAATTGAAGTTGAATTATTGCCCCCCAAGGGAATTCGTCTTACGCATCAAGATCGGATACATTTTACGACAATAACACGATCCAAGAACAGCACAGCACCATGATATAGAGCAACAACAACCACTCAGCCGCACCTCCCCCAGTACCATCAAAACACAGACCGTTCGCTTGTAAGAGTCTGAAAACAATAATGGCAAGATCCCTGCTTGCAAACATCTTTCGACTGAAGGCTTTAGGGTACGAGGGAAAAGATGCTCTCTGAGTCTTTACACAGGGGGTCTGGGATCCGGACTTCTAAAAAGCAGGATGAGAGGGGTCGTGTGAGATTTGATGTCGCTTCCGTTAGACACGCTGTTGAGCCCAAGTATGGCGAACATGCCCTGAATACATCGGGCTTTCTACGAGTTGCGACCTTTGTTTCCTCTGACACCAGGGAGATGAGCGATAGCCGTGTTTATCCCACACGGCCATTGGATGTTTCTTTTTCCTTTTACCGTGGAAAGTGCTTCCTGCGCGGCCAGACTGCGCTGTTTTCGAGCTGGACAGAGTTAAGAAAGTCCGTGAGGCGTCAAGGTTTAACAACGCCTTTATTATTATTGTTGTTGTTATTATCCGGTCTACTGAGAGAGCAGGGCCGTCCCTCAGCTGGAATCTGCTGAACAGTGTCAGAAATATATATTGTTCGCAGTCGCTCTGGGGACAGAGGCTGAGTAGAAATTCACGTCCGTGAAATATTAAATCTGTCTTCCCACCCCCCGACCTTCCGTGGTCACAACCACCCTCCTTAATTCCTTGATTTGGGGAAATTGTCGCTGCCACGCCGGCTCTGGAGGCAGTACCACGGGCACAACTACGGCGGCAATCATGTCGTTATGAACCGCGTGTGACTATGAATAAGTCTCCTCGGGGAGACGCAACATTTCAGCCCCTGGCAGTCTGGAGCAGCGCCGTTTCCAAGCGAGATCTCCCTGCGCTCCCGGTCCGAGCCTGAGCCCGGGTTCGAAGACGCGTTTCTGAGAAGCGCAGGTCTCGGTATGACTGGGAGAGGCGCGCCGGGGCCGGTGTTTCGCTATGAGCGGGGGCCGCTGGCTGGGGCGGTACAGATCTGAGGAGGCGAGGTTTCAAGGAGTCCGGGGGATGGGTTTGGGGGGGGGGGGGAGTGTAGAGACACACCGACAGGTACGAGCGAAGGCGCCTTTCTGCACAGACCCACACACAGAGACGCGTTAGCGCTCACGTCGAGCAAGCCTGATGACTAAATACAATATCTGACTTGTCGGCTCTCTCAGCGCGCTTTCTAACCCCCCGATCTCTCCCCTCTCTCCTACTTCTCCCCGTAGACACCTGCCCCGCCGGGCGCGTCAGCCCACAGCTCTCTGGTAATCAGTCACGCAGGGCCGGCTCCTCCCCACGGCGTCCACGGGCCGGCTCCTGCCCTTTCGAAATAACGCGCTGCCGTGCCTCCTCCGTCTGTCTCGGTCTGAGCACACGAAACAAGACAGCGCGCAAAAACTCCCCTCCTTCTCCCTCTCTCTCTCTCTCCCTCCCTCCTGCGCTCGGAGTTTACAGCCGTGTTGAAGATAAAGCGGCGCTTCTCAATTTTACTGTGTCATGGTACGGCGACATTTGAAAAAAAAAGAGAGAGAGAGACTGCATCGTTCCTCTGTTTGTTTGTGTTCTCGACACAAAACGACGAGAGAGACCGGCCGTGCCTCGCCGGGGTAACTGAGCGCTTCTCGAAACCCATCACACAAGCCCCTCTCCCTGCGCGCTTAGACTATACAGTGATCCCACCTTTCAGTCTTCGAAACCTGCTGGAAGGCGGAGCAGTCTTTAAAACTGCACAGGAACGAGTGGGGGTTTATTCCAGGCTGAAAGGAGAAGAACAGAAACAACGTTTCGGCTGTGGAGCCTCCTTCAGGTGTCTTTTAAAGTGATTACTGGCAGGTGAGGGGGCGGGGAGCTCCCGAACCAACATGCCCGGAGTCCCCGGACTTGTGCCGGTTCTGGCCCGGGAGGACGAGCCCTGACAGACCTGGGTTTCCAGCTGTTTCTGAGCCCTGCTCCTGCATGCGTGACCACATCATGTGCTTTCCAAACACCGGCAATGACCTGAATTTACTTTCTGTATTACTGGAGAGTCTGCTGCACTGAGTCACATTTGGAGCAGTGTAGTTGAATAATGGTGATACAATAAGAGCTCCAGGCCTGGTCCAGTAGGACAGTCTGTTACACTAGGAGCTGTGGTCCCGGTCCTGTAGGACAGTCTGTTACACTGGGGGCTCCAGTCCAGTAGGACAGTCCTGGTACACTGGGGGCTCCAGTCCAGTAGGACAGTCCTGGTACACTGGGGGCTCCAGTCCAGTAGGACAGTCTGTTACACTGGGGGCTCCAGTCCAGTAGGACAGTCCTGTTACACTGGGGGCTCCAGTCCAGTAGGACAGTCTGTTACACTGGGGGCTCCAGTCCAGTAGGACAGTCTGTTACACTGGGGGCTCCAGTCCAGTAGGACAGTCCTGTTACACTGGGGGCTCCAGTCCAGTAGGACAGTCCTGTTACACTGGGGCTCCAGTCCAGTAGGACAGTCCTGTTACACTGGGGGCTCCGGTCCAGTAGGACAGTCCTGGTACACTGGGGGCTCCAGTCCAGTAGGACAGTCCTGTTACACTGGGGGCTCCAGTCCAGTAGGACAGTACTGGTACACTGGGGGCTCCAGTCCAGTAGGACAGTCTGTTACACTGGGGGCTCCAGTCCAGTAGGACAGTCTGTTACACTGGGGGCTCCAGTCCAGTAGGACAGTCCTGTTACACTGGGAGCTGTGGTCCCAGTCCAGCACAATAGGCTACACTATGAAATGAGAGCAAAGCAACAGTAGACACTTCGTCCATTTCTGGGTCCCCTTACTCTGCCAGCAGGACGGAGGCTCACTCTGGCCAGCGGCCAGACCGCGCCCCACCCCCCCAGCCCTTCAGGGGGGGGGCGCCCCAGGAGCCGAGCCCGAGGGTGTGCGAACAGGCAGCAGGCAGAAAGACAGACAGAACAAACAGGAAGAAAAGGAGAGAGGTGATTTGTAAAACCGAAAGCCCGTAGGGGCCTGTGTCGGTGGCGACGGTGCGTTTGATCGCCGGAGCGGAGGCAGCAGAGAGTTCAGCGTGTCAGCGAGAGGCGCTGAGCCCGGGCCTGACGCAGCTGCACTCATTCCGCGACACACAGCGATTGGCTGCGCTCACACACCTGGCCACGAGTCAGGCAGGCACGCTCGCTGGGCCAGCAGTCGCAGCAGGAGACGCCGAGCACATCACAGCCAAGGTAAGAGACCCTTTCTGCTGCTTTCCTCACGGGATGCTTTCCACTCAGCGGGCGGGCCCCGCGCCCTGGGAAACCTCCGCGCTGTCAGCCCGGCTCAAGAGCTGAAACCAAACCCAGTCTCCGGGGGAGTTTCACTGTGCGCTGCAGGGCCAGAGCTGTGTTCCACTTGCCATCCTTGCTGTCGAAATTCCGAACTCCGGTCCAGAGAGGCTGGCAGAGCGGTGCTTCAGGTGCCTGGGACTGGGTGCTGTTTGGGGAGTCGGTGCCGGTCAGCGCAGACCTGGGCTGTCCTGCAGCGCGATCTGAGTCTCAGCGCGCTCAGAGGGGCGGCCCTGAGCTGGGCAGGAGGGTGATCGGGTAGGACACAGCCCCTGCCAAAGTGCGGGAGCAGCCTCTGACCCCTTGGAACAGAGGAATACGGCCTCTTCATGAGACGTGTGGTGTTGTTTTAAAAACGAGCAAAGCCATTCTTTGTTTCTGAAGCTGAATTTCCATTCTTTTCGAGTATTTCTCTTTGGTAATAAAATTACTCATCCGCCAAAGCACAGAAAGGCAGCCGAGTGAATTCAAAAGGTTTTGCGCGAGTGCCACGAATCTGAATTTGAAATAGACCTGGCCGCGGCGCTGGCGCTGGCGCTGGCGCTGGCGCTGGCGGACTCTCTCCTTCTCGTTGATGTCTTTGTCGGATTCGTCTTCGCCTCCGCCGCCCACCTGTGCTGTGCCGTTCGGGCCCTGACTGTGTCCTGGGTCGAAGCGGCCGGAGGTGGATGGCTAGCTCTCGGGTCAGGGGTCAGGGGTCAGGGGTCAGGGCTGGCGTTGCTGTCTGCGCTGGACCCCTTCAGCCGACTCGAAAAGGCGTGGGATCTGCAGCAGCAGTGTAACAGACGACCCCTGGGGGCCCAAGCCTCCCGGTGAGTTATATAGCGCCAGGCAGCTCGTGCTCAGCGCGGCTCCCATCTTTCACTGGGCTTCTCCGCCCGGAGCCAGACCCTTCCCTCGGCTCGCAGCTCTCCTGAAAACGAGCCCCAGCCCCTGCAGGGCCGGGGCCTCCCTCCAGCCTCGCTTTTGAGGCTGCGGTACTAAACGAGGCACGTGTCCGCCGAGGGGGTCCGGCCCGGGTCTGGGCGGGACCGGGGTTCGGGAGAGCGGCCCCCGTAAGGCACTGACCGCCTGGCGGGACAGACGCCTCCCCAGAAAGCCGCCACAGGGCTCTGGTCCCTCCAGAGGAGCAGGGCTTCGAGTCCGCCCTTGAGATTAACCCACACACGGCGAGCTCGGCACGAGGGGCTTCAGGGCCTTGTGGTTCGACAGATTTTGGGTTTTTTTGATCCTGTTAAAAATCAAATTCAGTTTGATTTTCGGGAGGGGTAATTCAGCTAGGAGTTAGACAGAAGAAAACGAGGGCGAATGGTTTCGGCCCCGCGCAGAAACCGACTCCGGAGACCCTGTAGCTCCTGCGCTGTACCCTGGTTCGGAGGGGTTTTACCCTGGTAAAATGTGAAAGGGTTCTCTCTGCCCTGTCCAGGTACGAGCCCCTCTCTCTCTCTGGTGGTCTTTGCTGTCTGCTGTCTTTCCCTGGGGACTGGCAGGGGTGTTGTTCTGCAAACCTGGTGTTTCTGGGCCGTTCAGCTCCTGGTGTTTCCGAAGACGTGCTTGCAGTCCCGCTAGAAACACTGTAGATGCCTGAAAGAGAGTGAAAATGTGTTGTTTTTTTCATTTTTAACTGGACTCGATTTTGGATTCTATAGCAGGATTTTAGCCGGAAAAGATTAACACACTAAAAAAAATAACAATTTAAAACAAGTGCAAATTGCTCATTCAGTTCATCCTTGCCACTTTAGTAAGGACTTTGCTCAAGTACTTTATTCATTTAGTAATCTTCCTGTACTGCTCCTTGCCTCCTTTGTGTTGATTAATGACATTAAATGTTCGTTAATCTGGATTTTTACAGGCAGCACTGGCAATAAAACTGCTGTCTCGGTCATCCTGAGGTCATGTGCCCTGTGTTAAAAGTTTAAGACAGAATTTATTATTCAAACGGTTTTCAGAAGGAGAACAGTTTCAGGAACTGGGTTTGAGGTGCGATCGCTGGGCCCTGCGTGCGTGGCTGTCCGGGGTTTAGGAACGGCGCACACAGACCCGGACATTAACACACCATCATCACCCTCAGATCTGTCGTTGTCGTTGCTCTTGTCCGGGTTCTCGGACATCCTGGAATTCCTCCAAAATCCCGACTTCCGAGCCGAGCGCTGCTGGAAGTGAGCGAACGAGCGCTTCTTGAGAGGGAGGCGCACGTTTCTTTCTGTCGCGCGGTTGTACTCAGGGGTTTCGGGGGCTCGAAGGCTTCAGGAAGTGTTTCCCAGCGCGTTCCCAGTTTTCTTTTGCCCCCGTCAGGCGCTATGTACAAGTGCGGTGCTTTACGCTGGGTCATACATCAGCACCGCGGGCGAAAGTGTCGCTCAGACCCAGGTTCCTGGTGCGAGACGATAACCCAGCACGCTCCTGGGAGTGGAGATCGATCCGCGGGGGACACCTAGGGGAGTCCGTCTGTGCCCCCCCCTCCAGGGATCTGTGGGCGACGGAGCCCATGGCGCAGAGGGCTGGCCGGCGAGGAGTTTTTAAAGCGAGCGGAGGGCTTTTCCGAGAGCATGGCCGATCTGGAGGCTGGGGTGAGGCCGGAGCGTCACTCGGAATGTGCCTCCGCGCTCCGGGTCTGTCTCCGTGGAGCTCGGGAGTCTTGCACATTGGCCAGGACACCGATCCATCGAGTTTCTGATTCATGGAGCTGCCCCTTGATCTCGAATTCCTATCGGATATCTCTTCACAATGAGAGACTAGGAGCACCGGTCCAGTAGGACAGTCCTGTTACACTGGGGGCTCCAGTCCAGTAGGACAGTCCTGTTACACTGGGGGCTCCAGTCCAGTAGGACAGTCCTGGTACACTGGGGGCTCCAGTCCAGTAGGACAGTCCTGGTACACTGGGGGCTCCAGTCCAGTAGGACAGTCCTGTTACACTGGGGGCTCCAGTCCAGTAGGACAGTCCTGGTACACTGGGGGCTCCAGTCCAGTAGGACAGTCCTGGTACACTGGGGGCTCCAGTCCAGTAGGACAGTCCTGGTACACTGGGGGCTCCAGTCCAGTAGGACAGTCCTGTTACACTGGGGGCTCCAGTCCAGTAGGACAGTCCTGGTACA
This sequence comes from Atractosteus spatula, assembly GCF_055471065.1. Classification (NCBI taxonomy): domain Eukaryota; kingdom Metazoa; phylum Chordata; class Actinopteri; order Semionotiformes; family Lepisosteidae; genus Atractosteus; species Atractosteus spatula. The sequence continues at coordinate 23,447 of NW_028296658.1, read as the reverse complement.
CTGGGGGCTCCAGTCCAGTAGGACAGTCTGTTACTCTGGGGGCTCCAGTCCAGTAGGACAGTCCTGTTACACTGGGGGCTCCAGTCCAGTAGGACAGTCTGTTACACTGGGGGCTCCAGTCCAGTAGGACAGTCCTGGTACACTGGGGGCTCCAGTCCAGTAGGACAGTCTGTTACACTGGGGGCTCCAGTCCAGTAGGACAGTCCTGGTACACTGGGGGCTCCAGTCCAGTAGGACAGTCCTGTTACACTGGGGGCTCCAGTCCAGTAGGACAGTCCTGGTACACTGGGGGCTCCAGTCCAGTAGGACAGTCTGTTACTCTGGGGGCTCCAGTCCAGTAGGACAGTCTGTTACTCTGGGGGCTCCAGTCCAGTAGGACAGTCCTGTTACACTGGGGGCTCCAGTCCAGTCGAATAGTCTGTTATGAACTTGATTGCGTTCTGATGCAATCAAGACCGCAGCTGTCTGTTCTCTGAAGATGTTTCTGATGAAGAGAAATGAAGGAATGACACATTTTCTGATGCAGGACTGTTTCAAGGTGCTGATGAGTTTCAGTTTTCTTCAGATACAATGATAATGGGAGGGCAGATGTGAAGGTCAAAGACAACACTGACTGCGTGTTTTACTGAGTAACTGTACTCCGCAGATCTGATGATGACGGTAGCGTTAATCTGAAATTCCGGAATTGAGATTCTGTATGATTATTCTGCAGATGTGTTGTTGGTGATGAGAGTGTTAAATTGAAATTCATGAGCTGGACTGAGTGTCTCACGGATCTGAGGATGATGAAGGAGTGTTAATTTAAAGATACAGAGGAGCTGGACTGAGTGTCTCTACAGTTACTCTACAGCTCTGATGATGAAGGAGTGTTATTGTAAAGATACAGAGGAGCTGGACTGAGTGTCTTTACAGTTACTCTACAGATCTGAGGATGATGATGGTGTGTTAATGTGAAGATACAGAGGAGCTGGACTGAGTGTCTCTACAGTTACTCTACGGATCTGAGGATGAGGATGGTGTGTTAATGTGAAGATACAGAGGAGCTGGACCGAGTGTCTCTACAGTTACTCTACAGGTCTGAGGATGAGGATGGTGTGTTAATGTGAAGATACAGAGGAGCTGGACTGAGTGTCTCTACAGTTACTCTACAGATATGAGGATGAGGATGGTGTGTTAATGTGAAGATACAGAGGAGCTGGACTGAGTGTCTCTACAGTTACTCTACACAAGGGGTGGTGGGAGTGTGGAACAAGCTGCTCAGCCATGTAGTTAAAGCTGATACGCTGGTTTCTTTTAAGACAAATGATGATGAGGGTACTCATAGTTCTAGCAGTGCTTTTCAAAGCTAATTCTTTGTGAATTATCGTAAGTTAATTAAAACCATGTGTGAAACATTCGAGAAGTCGGAGTTTCTGATGAGACGTCTCCGGATTCTGAATTTACTCAGGGAATATAAGTACAGTAGTTGTCTGATGTCAGATATGAGCAGAGTGGTGGAGAAAACAGAAAAAAGTCTCCGCTTGCTCTTTAAAACTCGGACTCTCCTCAGGGGTTAATTTAAAAGATTTAAAATACTTCTAAATCCCAATGACAAAGTCTAAAAAACTGTGAGGCCACTGTCGTCAAGGGGCTTCGAGTGTTCTTCCGAGCGAGGGACCAGGCTTTGTCATTTCAACAACATTTCGTCCGGCACAATCCGGACGAAACGCTGGGAGCTCAGACTGAATCTGGGAGAATTATCCCAGTGATTAAAATGATCATCTGGAAGTTCCTCATTGAATTAATGAAGAAAGGAATTAACCAGTTAACACTGTTAGTCTCACTGCATTAAGAAAATTGTGTATTTTTTGGTATTAAATAATATAAATGTTGTAATAATTTGTGTTAGACTTCATTTTATGTCCCTGACACGTTTGGTTTATGTTCCTACCTACTGTGTCAGCCAGGCATGAAGTGGTATAGCGCACAGGTTAGGCCTCGTTCAGAATACTAGGTGCAAATTTTGCCCGCCGTGTTATAAAATGATCTTACTGCCCCCGTAATCTGTCCAAAGAAAAGTAAGCAGATACAGGGCAGGAAAGACGGGCTGAAGGAACGTGAACAGGGTGTTCAGGTATCCCGAACATATTCAAGAATATTAGAAATCCTCAAAGGCATCGATTAAGCCCACCCAGCGGACTTCTCCTGAGCCAACGGGGAAGCACGAACCGGAGGGGAAATTGAGTAACAGAGAGCAGGAGGGCACTTCTTTACACAAAGAGTGGTGGGAGTTTGGAACGAGTTACCCAGTTGTGTGTCCTGGCGTCTTTTAAGAACGGGCTGGTGGAGATCCCGGGATCGATTTATTACCGCCGAGCAGGTGAGCCGCCCCTCTCGTCTCCTCCTCGTCCGGGGGCCGTGTCAATTCGGAACGCCGCGTGCCGGGATGCGGAGAGGTGAAGGGGCGTGGCGCTTGGACGCCCGGCGGCAGTGGCCGTCTCCTGCGGGACATCGGCTAGACCCCTGAGCTCCCGGCGAGCCGTGACGCGCCGGCTGGGCCTTCAGAGCAATGCAGTTCGAGAGCTGGGAGCGAGGGTCTGCACCGGTTCGTTTCCGAGCTCGCCGGAGCGCCGGCAGCGTTGGAACGGGTGGACCTCTCTCAGAAACCGAGCCGAGAGAGACGTGGCCGGTCGTGGACGACGGCATGTTTCCGAGGAAGGGCTTTCAGAGCCTCGTGTATTTTCCTTCTTCAGTGCAGGGGAACGTTTCGAGACAGACCGTGCGTGTCTGGGGAATCGCAGCTGCTGCACAGTGAGGACACGGTCTGCGGACCGCTGGATGGGTTTGCGATGGCGGGGCGCGGGGCAGAGGGCCGGGCCTGGTGAGGAGTTTCCGCAGCTCTGCTGGGGGGATTTTTACACTCCTCTCAAGACCCTGCTGCGTCTCGTTCCTTGTTTTTCTGCCGAGTAATTGTGAAAGTTCAAAGGTGGAAAACCAGCGCGTGTGAACGTGGGCACCGACACAGAAACGGCTGTTTGGTTTTTTAAAAAAAAAATGTCTTTCTCGCGCGGCCTCTCTCACCAGCACAGGCGCCGGAGGAGGAAGCCGGAGTCCTCTTCGGGCAGAAGCGGCTGTGTCAGGCCCTGCGCAGGGGTGGAGAGCTCCCAGTCTGGGATCGGGCTCAGAGCCGGGGAGGTGGATCAGCTGTGGGCTGCTCGTGTGCCGTTCAGCTGATCCACTGATCCAGAATGGAGGGTTCTGATCGAGGGGCAGGTGGACATGCTGAGGGACTCACAGCTGTGACAACAGCAGACACACCGCAGGAGTGAACTGGTGATTCTCAAAACACCCTCTTGGCCGCAGGTGGGATGTCCAAGACTTGCTTTCTGAACGTGGACGGATTACTGTGCACGTGCACGTGCGAAGGGTGCTGTGCTGTGTTTGTGCCTCTCGGTTTTGTGCTTCGTGTTGAAGCGTGGAACACTAGAACTGGTACAGGCCAGTTTCCGGGAGCAGACTCGTCGTGTCGTTGTTACAGCGGTGTCACCAGAGAGAGGAGGTGGGGGCTGGCGGCAGCGAAGGCTCCTCCCTCTTCTGTTGACATTCTTCACCTACGAACGTGTTTATTTACCGTTTCTAACGCCTCGTACCGGATGTGTACACTTGAGCATTTCCTTTGTTTCAGTCTATCAGCACTGGAATCTGTTCAGCCTTAGAGATTGAGCACACTTGCTGTAAACCCTTCGTGTGCCTCAACTCGTACTGGCTCGCCCAGTCTTCCCAGTCAGCGCAGCTCGACTCCGGGGGTCGTGATGGGGAATAATTCGTTTCCCGGTCTCCACAGTGCTGTCCAGTCAGCAGCCTGGGATTCGGTGGCATTCAGACGCCTTACTATTGTGCAGAGCCTTCTAGAGCAGGGGTCCCCAGTCCTGGTCCTGCGGGGGGGCGCTGTATCTTCAACAGGGGTCCCCAGTCCTGGTCCTGCGGGGGGGCGCTGTATCTTCAACAGGGGTCCCCAGTCCTGGTCCTGCGGGGGGCGCTGTATCTTCAACAGGGGTCCCCAGTCCTGGTCCTGCGGGGGGCGCTGTATCTTCAACAGGGGTCCCCAGTCCTGGTCCTGCGGGGGGGCGCTGTATCTTCAACAGGGGTCCCCAGTCCTGGTCCTGCGGGGGGCGCTGTATCTTCAACAGGGGTCCCCAGTCCTGGTCCTGCAGGGGGGCGCTGTATCTTCAACAGGGGTCCCCAGTCCTGGTCCTGCGGGGGGGCGCTGTATCTTCAACAGGGGTCCCCAGTCCTGGTCCTGCGGGGGGGCGCTGGCCCCAAATGCTCCGGGAGCAGGGCTGGGAAGCTCTGTTGCAGACAACACGTCCACAAGGACAATGTCTGTGTGTCTCTGCTCACTGCATCCTTCCAGTAGCAACCCGGAACCCTCCCCACAGCCTTCTGACTGCTGGTCCCGTTCGTGAACGACCTCCTGTTGTCTGTCAGCGGGGAGGTATGACACAGCTATTTACTGCTAATCAACTGCAGTGCGGAGGCTAAAATATGGACAGTATTTTATTCTAGGGATTCGCCAGTGTCGTGTCAAAATTCCAAACAAAAAATAAAATGTACAGCCTGTAGCATTTCATAAGAGCATGAAGAGAGCGTCGGTCACCTGGGGCCGGTGAGGTAGCGGTCTACTTCCACACCGAAACGTGGCGCTGAGAAAGGACTTCTCAGCACGGAGCCACCCCACACTGACCCGACTCCCAGCGAGAAGATCCTCCCGCTGGTTGCTGGTTAACCTGAGCTAAAGGGGGATTGCAGGTTGGAAGAGTTTCATACGCGCTCGTAACGCACAGCTGGGGGGTAATAGCTGAGCTTGTTTGGGGTCCACTTTCCAAGCGCAGATTTTCTACTGCACCTGGAAAGCAGTCGCCTCTCAGTGCGACACGTGCTACCCCCAAATCAAAGAGTCACCCCAGCAGGGAAGAAGAAGTTGAGGAGGCTGCCTGTGGTGTGTGAGATGTTATTCAACATGGCACAACCCGAAAGGCTTCAGTACCGACCATCTTTGTCTCTCCTCCTGCACACCCACTGCATGAGAGGAAGCCGCACTGAAGGTTGTGAATTACCCCCCCCCCACACACACCCACTTCCACACACGGGACCTGAGTGATTTCCATCTCCCTGTCATTCAGAGACTAGCACGGCAGGCCCGACAGCAGCTCTTTCTCTTTCAGGACCGGAAAGAGAAAAAATCCAGAGACATACCTTTGTTCCCCCTCCCCTGTACTCTCTGTCTCACTGTCAGTCCTGCGAGCTGCCAGGTGAAAACCAGAGTGCGCCTGCCTCCCCCACACTCACCTCCCTCCTCCTCCTTCACGGCTTTCCATCACCCTGCTTGTGAGAGCAGAGGCACAGCAGTGTCTCCAGTCCAGTCAGGAGTGTGTCAGTGTGTGAATTCAGGGGCAGTGTGAGAGGAGAGGGACAGCAGTGTCTCCAGTCCAGTCAGGAGTGTGTCAGTGTGTGAATTCAGGGGCAGTGTGAGAGGAGAGGGACAGCAGTGTCTCCAGTCCAGTCAGGAGTGTGTCAGTGTGTGAATTCAGGGGCAGTGTGAGAGGAGAGGGACAGCAGTGTTTCCAGTCCAGTCAGGAGTGTGTCAGTGTGTGAATTCAGGGGCAGTGTGAGAGGAGAGGGACAGCAGTGTCTCCAGTCCAGTCAGGAGTGTGTCAGTGTGTGAATTCAGGGGCAGTGTGAGAGGAGAGGGACAGCAGTGTCTCCAGTCCAGTCAGGAGTGTGTCAGTGTGTGAATTCAGGGCAGTGTGACAGGAGAGGGACAGCAGTGTCTCCAGTCCAGTCAGGAGTGTGTCAGTGTGTGAATTCAGGGGCAGTGTGAGAGGAGAGGGACAGCAGTGTCTCCAGTCCAGTCAGGAGTGTGTCAGTGTGTGAATTCAGGGGCAGTGTGACAGGAGAGGGACAGCAGTGTCTCCAGTCCAGTCAGGAGTGTGTCAGTGTGTGAATTCAGGGGCAGTGTGAGAGGAGAGGGACAGCAGTGTCTCTAGCAGTGTCTCCAGTCCAGTCAGGAGTGTGTCAGTATGTGAATTCAGGGGCAGTGTGAGAGGAGAGGGACAGCAGTGTCTCTAGCAGTGTCTCCAGTCCAGTCAGGAGTGTGTCAGTGTGTGAATTCAGGGGCAGTGTGAGAGAAGAGGGACAGCAGTGTCTCCAGTCCAGTCAGGAGTGTGTCAGTGTGTGAATTCAGGGGCAGGTTGAGAGGAGAGGGACAGCAGTGTCTCCAGTCCAGTCAGGAGTGTGTCAGTGTGTGAATTCAGGGGCAGTGTGAGAGGAGAGGGACAGCAGTGTCTCCAGTCCAGTCAGGAGTGTGTCAGTGTGTGAATTCAGGGGCAGTGTGAGAGGAGAGGGACAGCAGTGTCTCTAGCAGTGTCTCCAGTCCAGTCAGGAGTGTGTCAGTGTGTGAATTCAGGGGCAGTGTGAGAGGAGAGGCACAGCAGTGTCTCTAGCAGTGTCTCCAGTCCAGTCAGGAGTGTGTCAGTGTCTTACTGTACTTCTTTTATTGTCTCAGATGGGAGATACTTCATTTAATATAAAATGCACCCATTGCCAAAGGAGAAACACTTTTTTGGTTTCTTCACTTATGAACACATTTGCCATGTTAAACTGATGTATGATCACAGACGGTGCATGATGAGAGACGAAGGTGTGGTAACTGTCTAAACACTGCTGAGTTATCAGCGACACGTGGCTGTGTGATATCTCTATGCAAATTCTGGGGTTAGCACTCTGAATCTCAAACCCTCTCCTCTGAGCCTCTACCCACACTCTGTCTCCCCAGTGGCCGAGCTTGTCCTGTGTGCAACACAGACATGCCTCTCCGTCCATCGGCGTCAGTGCTCTCTGCTTGCTCTCGGACCCGAAGCCTGTACCGGGTGGTTGACAGTCTAGAGAAGCCTGGATCAGTTGGTACGGTCAGCACTGAGCTGTGTGGAAGGAACGATACTTCTAGGGGGCATGCGCATTTAAAACTGAGAAAGGGAGGCGTGACTTTACGCCAAGGGTGGTCAGAGAGTGGAACGAGCTGCCCAGCCATGTTGCTGAAGCTGCTATATTGGTCTCTCTCAAGACACAGCTGGATGAGATCCTCTAGTTGGGACAGGCGGCACTTCTTTACACAGAGGGTGGTGGGAGCGTGGAACAAGTCAAACTCGTTACCCTGACTTCTTTTCAAAGAACAACTGAGTGTCACCCTTGGCTCAATTAGCTGCAAACTGCCGAACGCGCTGGATGAGCCCTGTGGAACTTTATATCCTTAAGGCTGCTGGGTCAACCAATCACCTGTAATGTCTACTTCTGTGTGTTAAACGTTTAAACTTTTCCTCTTTGGTCTTTACTATCTCCGTGAACTTGGGTTTGAGCTTCTGTCACAAACTCTGTTGTGAACTTTTGGAGTATTTTTTTGGTTTACAGTACATATTGTACACTGAGAGACATTAAAAAAACATAAATGTTTTTTTGAATCCGTTACTAACCGGTAGCATTTGATGATACAGTTGTGCTGTGTAGTAAATGTTACTCTATAGAGCAGTATCCCATATCCAGCAGAAATAAATGAAGCATGAAGTCAAAGTGTCATATAAAATTAAAATATAGAATCTTTTCAAATCTTCCTATTGGAATATTAACTGGTGTTGTATTCTGAGGGGCTTGTAATGGAATTATTAATTGGAGTAAACATTGCTGCAGTAGTAACCTTTGTCATACAGTTTGCACCAGTTAAACTGGATTGGTTTCTGAGAGCTCCAGTTTCAGTCCTTTGCTCACCCTTCAAGAGCAAGTCCCGGTCCTGGAGGGTCAGTGTGTCTGCAGCAGGGGTGTCCAGTCCCGGTCCTGGAGGGGTCAGTGTGTCTGCAGCAGGGGTGTCCAGTCCCGGTCCTGGAGGGGTCAGTGTGTCTGCAGCAGGGGTGTCCAGTCCCGGTCCAGGAGGGGTCAGTGTGTCTGCAGCAGGGCTGTCCAGTCCCAGTCCAGGAGGGGTCAGTGTGTCTGCAGCAGGGCTGTCCAGTCCCGGTCCAGGAGGGGTCAGTGTGTCTGCAGCAGGGGTGTCCAGTCCCGGTCCAGGAGGGGGCGCTGTGTCTGCAGCAGGGCTGCCCAGTCCCGGTCCAGGAGGGGTCAGTGTGTCTGCAGCAGGGCTGTCCAGTCCCGGTCCAGGAGGGGTCAGTGTGTCTGCAGCAGGGCTGTCCAGTCTTGGTCCAGGAGAGGTCAGTGTGTCTGCAGCAGGGCTGTCCAGTCCTGGTCCAGGAGGGGTCAGTGTGTCTGCAGCAGGGCTGTCCAGTCCTGGTCCAGGAGGGGTCAGTGTGTCTGCAACAGGGGTGTCCAGTCCTGGTCCAGGAGGGGGCGCTGTGTCTGCAGCAGGGCTGTCCAGTCCCGGTCCAGGAGGGGTCAGTGTGTCTGCAGCAGGGCTGTCCAGTCTTGGTCCAGGAGAGATGTAACAGCAGTTGTGTTGTATCATCAACTCTGTGTCCCCAGTTCCTTGACTGCTGCAGTAGCTTAGTGTTGCTGAAACGGGGCCCGTGCTCTTCCTCCTCCTCCTCCTCCTCCTCCTGTGGCCTGCCGCAGGCCGGGCTCCCGAAGGTGCCGTTGTTTTCTGATGACTCATCCCAGCGAGCAGGACAGCCGACAGCGGTGACTTCCTGCCGAGAGGCGAGATGTGGCCCGAGCTCTCCTGACGTTAGCGGATGTCAGAGCGAGGCAGCTGGGGGGGGGGGAAGAGGTTTCCCCGCACGTCTTCCTTCCTGTTCGTCAGGGTCACCTCCCCCCCACCCCCCCACCCCCCCAGCTCCATACACCGGCTACAGGAAACCAGAGATTCTCGCTCTCGTAAACAATAGACACCACACACCCAGGACACACACACTCACACGCACACACACACACCCAGGACAGACTCTCACAGATTCACACACACACAGGACACACACATTCACTCGCACACCCAGGACACACACACACACACACACACACACCAGGACAGACTCTAACACACTCACACACACACCCAGGACAGACTCTCACACATTCACACACACACAGGACACACACACACACACACAGTCACACCCATAAACTACAAACACACACACAGTATAGAGCTGCATCCTTCTCGTACTTGATTGCTAAATTGCTAAGCGTGGTTTTTCTGCCAGAAACAGTAGTATAATTTTCTGCTCCTGTACCCTGCTCCCTCTGTCTTACCTCCCTGTAGGTGATTTACCTCCAGTAACCTGTCCCCCCCAGTTGCCAGAGGGGAGAGCACACCCTACTGGCCCAATAAGGCCACTTACAGCACATGAGGAGCCATTGGAGTCCTCTCATTCATTCAGCTGCTCAGTAATTCATCACCATTTACAATGCCACTGCTGTTTTCTGACTAGAATTGACATTAAAATTCACCCTAACTGCTGGCAGGCTGGGGGGTAAGTGGGCAAGTCTCTGGACTCCTGACGGCAGGTTGTGGGTTCGAGTCCCTGCTGCAGGACTGGGGACCAGCGTGTGTCTGGAGCCGGCTGTGTGCTGGCCTGGCGTCCCGTCCAGGAGGGAGTCTTGTGATCTCTGTTCGTTTAACCAATGGGCCGCTGTGACTCAGAACTACCTCCCTGTTATTAATCATAACCTACAGTGCATTGCTGTCATTGAGCACATGCACAGTGCCTAGTTACTGACCTTACTGTAAAACACCCTCATTGTCATGCACTGTCCTCTGATTAGTCACAATGAGCAATACCAACACTATTACTAAGCACAAATTCCAACTCTACCACTGATGCTACTACTCAGCACATTTTCCTCACAGTTCCTCTGTACTCTACTGTACTGTGCTGTACAGTGCTGTACTCTACTTTATTGTGCGGTACTGTGCACTATTGTACTGTACTGTGCACTACTGTACTGTGCTGTGCTCTACTGTATTGTTCTGTACTGTGCTGTACTCTACTGTACTGTGCTGTACTCTACTGTATTGTGCTGTACTGTGCTGTACTCTACTGTATTGTGCTGTACTGTGCTGTACTCTACTGTATTGTGCTATACTATATTGTACTGTGCTGTACCCAGGAGCACACACTCACGGAACAATACTGTACATTGTTCTGTATTGTGCTGTGCTTTACTGTATTGTACTGTACTCTGCTCAGTTGTGCTGGACTATACTGTGATGTGATGTACTGTGCAGTACTGTGCCTTAGTGTACTGTACTGCACTGTATTGTGCTATATTGCTCTGTATTGTGCTGTACTGTGTGTGATTGTATTGGTTTGTGCCTGAGTGTGCTTTAATGTTCTGTATTGTGATGCTCTGTATTGTACTGTGCTCTGTTGTACTGTACTATGATGTGATATACTGTACTGTATCGTACTCATACTGTGCTGTACCATACTAGGCTGTACTATACCATACTGTAGTGTGCCGTACAGTACTCATCCTGCCCCCCTCCTGGACACCTGAACTCTGTACACAGAGCTGGGTCGTCTGTGGTGTGAGTCGGGGTTGGGGGGGGGCTGACTGTTCATTCTCTCCAGGATGTGGTTGACGGAGGGGGTGGGGGGGTGCAGAACACAACCTCCGTGACGACTGGAAAGTTAACACTTCGGGAACCACAGCCGGCTCACCTGCGCCAAACAGAGCCAGATAACGAGAGAGAGAGGAGAGAGGAGAGAGGAGAGAAATAGAGAGGAGAGAGCAGAGAGGAGAGAGGAGAGAGGAGAGAAATAGAGAGGAGAGAGGAGAGAGCAGAGAGGAGAGAGGAGAGAAATAGGGAGAGGAGAGAGGAGAGAGAGAGGGGAGAGAAATAGGGAGAGGAGAGAGGAGAGAAATAGAGAGGAGAGAGCAGAGAGGAGAGAGGAGAGAAATAGGGAGAGGAGAGAGAGAGGGGAGAGAAATAGGGAGAGGAGAGAGGAGAGAAATAGGAGAGAGCAGAGAGGAGAGAGAAGAGAGGAGAGAAATAGGGAGAGGAGAGAGGAGAGAGAGAGGGGAGAGAAATAGGGAGAGGAGAGAGAGGGGGGAGAGGAGAGAGGAGAGAGGAGAGAGGAGAGAGAGAGGGGAGAGGGGAGAGGGGAGAGGAGAGAGGGGAGAGGGGAGAGGAGAGAGAGAGGGGAGAGGAGAGAGAGAGGGGGGGTGAGAAGAGGGAGAGGGAGAGCTTCCTCAGGGCCCTGAGGTTGCCTGTTTCTCGCCTCCTTGTTCGGACCCGTCTGCAGCAGAGGGCCGTCTCCAGGCCAGCGCTGGTGGAGGACAGGGGCCCTGGACACTAGGGGCAGTGCGGTAGTGGGGCCCGCAGCACACGGAGGAGGGAGGAGCCACAGTCTCTCGGCTCACTGGGGACAGGGCCTAGCTCGAACTGGACCTGGACCACCGGGCCAGCTGTCCTCCTGGTCTAACAGGACTGGACCTGACAGGCCCACTGTGTTCATCCAGGTGTTAAACTGGTCCTGTTGGGCCAATAACTAAATCAAATGGATCGTTAAAAGCTCGGGGGGGTGACACCCTGCTGATACTGTCGCCCTCCAGCACTAGAACTGGGAACCTCTGGGGTTCAAGTGACCCCAAACCTCGTGAGACTGTCTGCTTCTCTCCCCTGATGCTGGAGACGTCAACCTTCAGCGAGAGCGTTTGTGTCAGGGCCTGGAACCCTGAGGTGTTTGTGCCTGCTCCGTGTTGGTGCGAGGTGTTGTGCACGGGTGCTGAGGCGTTGCTCTCTAGATCAAGGGAGCTGGCTCACCTGGGGGGTGAGGTTGGGGTGAGAGAGGTCAGGGTAAGCCTGGGGTTAGTGTGGGGGCTCGAGCTGCTGTTTGGGGGCTGTTTGGATGCGGCAGAACGGATGTCTTTATCGACACCCAGCATGTCTGCAGAGAGGGGGGGGGATTTCAGAAGCACTGTCGTGTGTGAAAGTAAGAGGGGAACAAACAGACGAGCTCGGTGTGTGATGCCCCCCCCCCACCCCAACACACACACACACACACCTCTGAACCGAGTGAGATCAAAGAGCGCGCCCGTGCTACGCCGGGCTCGGCGCTCTTCCTGAACGGCGCATACACACACACACACTCGCGCACAGAGGTGCTGCTTCAGAACACTAACAGCCAGCGAGGAAGGCAGAGGGGTCGCGTACAGGCAGTGGTGATGAAGAAGGAGGAGGAGGGAGCAACAAAGACAGGCTGAAGGAGCACAGCAGAGAGAACCGCCGCAGTCGAAAGTCAAATAAGAGAGAGAACAGTGAGAACAGACACCCTGGACAAGACCGACAGGGGAGCGGAGGAGCTGTTGTTTTGAACTGTTACATGTCCCTGGTTCCGGCTGGCCTGTGCTAGACTGCCACGCAGTGAACTAAGCTCTACCGGACTGATCTGCCCCAAACTAATCTGCACTGGATTGCTCTGGTCTCGACCAGTTTGCGCTGGAGTGTTTCCAACCTAGAGCAGTTTTTCCCTGGATTGTCCTGACCTGACCTGACCCAGGCTGCGCTGGATTGCTCTGGCCTGGACCGCACTGGAGTGGATTGCTCTGGCCTGGACCGCACTGGAGTGGATTGCTCTGGCCTGGACTAGAGAGTGAATGATGCATACCTGAGTCTGAAACTGAACCACAGGGCTCCGGTGCTGAGCTCACTGATGCTGGCCTGTGCGTGGCGTGCAGGGAAAGCCAGAATGGACCAGGTACCGCTGTTATCCCAGCGTTTTAAGACTCTGCATCTTTAACAGGTTTTGTGCTGAACAGCAGACGTATTTACAGGGCACTAAGGTGACTGCAGCGTCTAAAACTTCACCCCCCTGCCCTCACAGGGTTTTGAAGCGACTGATCTTTAACTCTTGGTGATTTGTGTGGTGAAGACTGTTGTAATAAGGAAGGGGTTAAGTGGACTTGGGGGTGGACTGGTGGGGCAAAGGCTGACAGGTTGCCCTCCAGGCTGGGGAAGCAGGGAACTGCAGGACAGGGGGCGCTGTCTGCTGTGTGGGCACACTGGCTGCAGGCTGCTACGATCTGGGGGGGCAGGGGGGTCACGCATTCTGCCCTGTCACAGGCTTGCCGGTGCCACTCTGGGGGCATCCTGAGGGTAGAGAAAGAAACTCAGACTTGCTTGAAAAGCTTGTCTTCTATACTGAGGTCCGGATCTGTGGATGCTGTTCTCAAACCCCTCTCTCTCTCTTTCAGCACTGGTGCATGATGCAGTTCCCCTCTAACCACTAGGTGGCGCTGTCTGCCATGGGGGACCAGGACGTCCTGGAGGGCCGGGGTTCTGAGCTGGGAAACACCCCAGATGGGGGGCTGTACTACCCCGGGAGCGAGGGGTCCTCAGGCCTGGGGCACCCCGGTTTCTGCCCCACCAGCCTGGACCAGTTCCCCAGCGAGAGTGCCAGCTGTGCATCCAGGGAGACGGGGCTCCCCTACGGCTGGGGCCCGCTGCCCGGCGAGCCGCACCCCAACCCCAGCCACAGCGCGCCCCAGAACGGGGTGTACCGAGCCGCCGGCCGATACCCCGCCCCCCAGCCCTCGCCCGCCCCCCTCCAGAGCCCGCTGGGCGCGCAGGGGGCGCGGCTGCCCGTGCAGAAGCTGGACTCGTTCTCCGAGGCGTTCGCCAGCCGGCGCGGGCTGGTCTCGCAGCTGGCGGCGCCGGGCGGGGGCGGGGGCGGGGCGTTCGGCGGCGCGGGGGGCCCCCCGCAGGGCCTGAGCGCCGCCGGCAAGCGGGCCCCCTTCGCGGGGCCCGTGCAGAGCCCGCCGGCCTACGCGCAGGTGCAGTTCGGGTTCCCCAGGGCGGCGCCGTTCCGCGCCGCGCCCTTCTGCCCCGGCCTGCAGCCCCTCGCCGGCCACTATCAGCCCCCGCCGCCGCAGGCCCGGTCCCCCCTGAACCCCGTCAGGCTGCCCCCGCTACCCTGGACGCCCCACCTCGCCGGGCACCCCGAGGGGCTGCCAGCCGGCGGCCAGACCGCGGCCAGTTCCTTCGCCGGCGCAGCACAGGGCAGGGCCCCTGCTGGATACTACCCCCCCGCCCCGTCCCGGGACGCCGGCGGCCCCCCGTTCGCCGAGGAGCAGCACGAGTTCGGCCAGCCCTCCCTGCTGAGGGGCCACGCCGCCCCCGACTGCTACCAGAGCCCAGGTAACTAGAGCTGAGCGGGTGACCCCCCCACTCCTAGGTCGCCACATTCGGAATGCGGAGGTTTCATCTTACCGTGGGGTGCGTCCACCGGCGGCGGTGTTTGTGCCGCCTCCGTTTGGTGCCAGGTGTTTTGCATCCCCCGCCTGTTGCCACCTGCGAGGCTGGGGTGGGCGTAGGTCACCCTCTGTGACAGACAGAGCTTCAAATCAATTTGTTCTGTTAAAAGAAAATCTTTATAACTTGAAACAAGAGCAATATTGATATCCCAGCGTACGCAGGCTGTATCTGTGTGTGCTGTGCAGCGGCGGACTGTCCCACACCAGTGCTGACACCTGCTGGACACTCCTAGTACTGCAGCCCACCCCCTCTCTGGCTCTGTGCTGGAATTCTCTGTCCTGCCTGTGCCTGTGCCCTGATCACTGTATTAGACCGGAGAAGGCTGTATTTCCTATCTGTGCTGGCCCCAGCTCCGTGGGCACGTCTTTCTGGGGAGAGAAGGGGAGGGAGAGAGGATTTTAAAATGCTGGGAAACTCATGTGTTGAAGAGGCTAGCACCTGCACTTCTCAGAAAGCCACTGTTTTCAGGACCGGGGTGATTAATTTTCCGTTTGTTCCTACACTCTCTCTGTCTCTCTCTCTCTCCCTCAGACTGTGGCCCGCAGATCCCCCTCAGCTCGTCCCCGGGACAGTACCCACAATCCTGTGCAGCCTTCCGGGCCGAGGACGACCCCTTGACCTGCGACCCTGGGATGTGGGGTCAGGTGAGTCTGACTGGGTCAGACTGGGAACAGGGCTCTCTTTCACTGTCTGCCTGATCCCGGGTCCGAGACGGGGGCGTGGCCGAAAGCGTGCAGAGCCCAGAGACCCCCGGGGTCACGCTGCGGGGTCGAGGGAGAGGCCGAACGGAAGGCGTACCGCAGGGGGCGTCGCCTGGAGTCGGAGCTGAGAGTTTCACTCTGACTCGGGCGCCGACCCAGTTTCTCTCTCCCTGCCCCCGCACCCCCGCACCCCCCCGGCACGGGCAGCGAGGAGGCTCAGCGCTCAGACAGAGGGGCTCGGCTCTTTCAGGGGGATCAGCAGTGAGCAGGCCTGAGGCGCAGAGGCTTGACTGAGGGAGCTGAGGGCACAAGAAGTGAAGAAGTCCAGCTCACAGGGGCCCTGACCAGGGCTTCAGGTCCGGTCCGGCGGTTCAGGTCCAGTCCTGTTAGACCAGGAGGACAGCCGGTCCGGCGGTTCAGGTCCGGTCCTGTTAGACCGGGAGGACAGCCGGTCCGGCGATTCGGGTCCGGTCCTGTTAGACCGGGAGGACAGCCGGTCCGGCGGTTCGGGGGTCCGGTCCTGTTAGACCGGGAGGACAGCCGGTCCGGCGATTCGGGTCCGGTCCTGTTAGACCGGGAGGACAGCCGGTCCGGCGATTCGGGTCCAGTCCTGTTAGACCGGGAGGACAGCCGGTCCGGCGGTTCCGGTCCGGTCCTGTTAGACCGGGAGGACAGCCGGTCTGGCGGTTCGGGTCCAGTCCTGTTAGACCGGGAGGACAGCCGGTCCGGCGGTTCGGGTCCAGTCCTGTTAGACCGGGAGGACAGCCGGTCCAGTGGTTTGGGTTAGGTCCTGTTAGACTGGGAGGACAGCCGGTCCGGCGGTTCGGGTCCGGTCCTGTGAGACCGGGAGGCCAGCTGGAGCCTCGTCAGGTTTACAGTAACAGCACGGGGAACCCGTCAGAGCCCAGGAGGATCGGAGTGCGTGAGGCAGAACCGCAGGTCATCAGACCCTCGAGCTGGGCTCGGATGACGCACGGGTTCTGATGATGTCATTTGGTCCCCCCTGCAGGAACGAGAGAGGAACCGGGCCACGCAGTACCCCCAGCCACCCCTCGCGCCCCAGGACAGCGGTCCCTACCCCCTGACTCCGGGGTACCGGTCAGGAGAGTGCGCCTCAGCGGGTCTGGGGTCACCCCAGGGACTGGGTGCTCAGTACACGCGAGACAGCCAGGTAAGGGGACACCCCCAGAATTACTGCGACTCACTGTGGCTTTAGACAGCATGTGGGCACGTTCTTCACAGAGGGGACAGGAGGGGACTTCAGAATGATCGGACAGCCACCAGCCAGAGGACACGAGTGGGAATTAAGCAGAGGAGCACTTAAAACCGAGAACAGGATGTGCTTCTTTACACTGAGGGTGGTGGGGGTGTGGATCAAGTGGCCCGGCCCTGTTGTTGAAGCCGGGACCCTGGCTTCTCTCAGCAGGGCGAGACTGTTCAATGGGGACAGGAGACACGTCTTTACACTGAGGGTGGTGGGAGAGTGGAACAAGCTGCCCGCCCACGCTGCCGGCCCTGGCTTCTTTCAGGAAGCAGCTGGGTTGAGGTGCTGGGATCAGTTAACTGCCATGAGACGGGCTGGACGGGTGGAACGACCTCTCATCTGTACTTTTATGTTCTTCACCTGCCCACTGTGAGCGTGAAACACCTTCCAGCCCGTGGGTGTGCCAGTGTGGATCCGCGCGGCTGCCCGCTGTCTCTCTCACCCTCCTCCTCCTCTTCCTCTCCAGGAACTCCCCGTCTACACCGGCACCCCCTTCCCCAGCCTCCTGCACATAGCCCGGCCACCCGCCCCGGATCTGGGGGCGCCCCGCTACACCCCCCAGCCCATGCTGAACCCTGTGCGAAGGGGCTCGGGGCTCTACTGCGGCCTCCTGCCCCCCAGCCCTTACGGTGAGTCGGCCCCCCGCCCCCCCCGCCTGTCCGAGTCCCCCGCCCTCGGGGGGTGGGTCGGCGCTGCAATCTGACCTCGGCGTTTCGTGGGTTTCAGGTCACCAGGAGAGCCTGGGGTCCGAGGAGCCGGGGTGCTACACGCAGTATCCGTGAGTGTCTGCCCGTCTGTCCGCGTGCCGCGCAGGCGTGACCGAGCCGCGTTCACACCCCTCTCTCCTCCTCCCCGCCAGCCGTGTCAACGTGGGTCCCGGGTTCCAGGCAGAGCTGCCGGACGTGCAGGAGCTGGGGGGCGCGGAGGACGAGCCCCCCAGGGCGGACCTGCTGTGGCAGCCCTGGCCCGAGCTGCAGGAGAGCGTCGCCCTGCAGGAACACGGTGGGAACTGCAGCAGTGAGACGGCGCGGGGGGGCCGCTGCCCCGCTGTGCGGCCCGCCCTGCCCTGCCCTGCCCTGCAGGGGGGCTGACGCCCGACTCTCTCTCTCTCTCTCCCCCTCTGTTCCAGTGGACGCCGTGCTCAGCCTGTCCTGCTCCAGCGCCGTTCCGGGAGGGGGGACCAACCCAGAGCTGGCCCTGCACTGCCTCTCCCGCTGCCGGGGGGACATTCTGGTGAGACGCCCCGATGGCAGACGAGCAGCTCGTCTCTCGATCCCCAGAGCGTCTCTCGCTGTCTTCTGGGGAAGCAGAAAGCCCGTTTTGCCTCTTCTGCAGCGGCCCAGTGCAGGACAGGGCCCCGCTCGCAGGCTGTCAGCCAGCCCTGACCCTACCCTGACCCCGCACCCCTGGGCATCACGCTACACCACACCTGTGCCCTCAGCGCACTGCTGTGGAGCTGCATTGTGGGAAAGAAAGTGGAATCATGGGATTGTCCTTATCCTTCCTCACCTCCTCCTGGGTGTTGCTGTGTCTTCAGGTTGAAGCCCTGATCAAAATACTCTCTTGCCTCTGTGTTGTGTGTGCTCCAGGCCACTCTCGAGATGCTGCTGCTGTCCACGCCACAGGCTCCCAGCAGTTACCATTACTGCGGTAAGTCCCCATTACTGCGGTAAGCATACTGGAAAACGTCCGAGGGCATCCATTACGGGCAGGCGTTGGGGACCTCAGTTCTGCTCAACACCCCGTCAATTAACCCCCCCAAATCTGCCTTAATATAGCGCCTTGCAAAGAGAACAGCCCACTCAAAGTGCTTTGCAGTAAGAAACGGTTTGGATTTGGAACAGAGAAGCAGACAGAGAGCGAAAGGCAGGCGTGGCAGCGAGGAGCCCCGCGCCCCGGAGTTTAAGCGCGCGGTACTGATCGCGGCTGGTGTCCCCCCCCTCTCTCTCTCTCTCCAGGCAGCGACGTCTGGGGGCTCAGCGAGCGGCGGCTCTTCAACAAGGCGTTCGCCGCGCACAGCAAGGACTTCTCCCTGATCCAGCGCGCGGTGAGGGCTCTTCCCCGTGAGCGGGAGGGGGGGGGTGGGTGCAGCCCTTTTCCTCTGTTCGGGGGGGGGGGGGGGTTAGGATAGCTGATCAGATTGAGCCTGGCTGTCTATGGGAGGAGGAAGGAAACCAGAGTCCCCCCAAATCTCACATGAACGCAGGAAGCACGTGCAAACTCCCCACAGACAGACCTGCTGCAAAAACACCCGCAGGAGGAGGAGGAGGGAAACGCAGCTGCAGGTTTTTCAGTGAATATGAGCAGCCGCTGGTTCTCAGAATGACTCTCAGACTGGTGATGTAACTTTCTAATTGCCCTTATTGACTGTAAACAGGATGTATACACAGTACCTACCGGGTGTTAACATCACACACAGACACCAGGGTACAATGCAGAGACTTTCCTTAACTAGGCCAGGCTGCCTTTATAAAGTGTCAGGAGGAGAACATGCAGACTCCACACAGAAGGCACCCCCCCAGCCCAAAAATGAATGGGTATGGGTGCCCAGCTTAGGACCATGAGACAAAGCTCACACCTGGCTCACTGACTGGAGCAAGCCATAGGGGTGACCTATGACCCCCCCCCCCCAAATCTCCATCTGTCCTCTCAGGTTCTTTAGAAGCTGGAGCTATAATGAAAGAACTGCAAGTCTTAGTGGAATGCGCCCCCTTCAGGACTGGAGTGGCACAGCAGTCTCCTTGCTCTGCCCTGCTCTCCTGCGCCCCCTGCTGGCTGACCCCCCCCTTCCGGCGCGGCTGTGTTCGCAGGTGAAGACGAAGCGCGTGTCGCAGTGCGTGGAGTTCTACTACCTGTCCAAGAAGACGCTCCAGCACCAGAGGAAGGAGAGGGACAGAGACGGGGAGTGGACTGCCGCCCCCATCACGCTGGAGAGCCCCGTGAGTGCTCAGGTCTGGCGGGTGTACCCCGATAACGCCTCTGCACAAACACAGACACATTTTATTACTGCTCAGCATCGTAACAGTCAGGCACGTTTTTAACTCCTTGTTTTATTTCTCACACATAGGGAACAAAAATGACTTGCGATCTCTGTACCCTACAGACCCAATCAAGACCTTCTACAGCTGTCGCGTTCTGAGCTCAGTTAACACGATTGGTCTCTGCTTGCAGGTGTTTCCCAGCTCTCAGCCAATAGAGAGCCAACTTGTGGGGGAGAGGGCGGTGCCTAGCCCCTCAGTGGCTGGGAGCTTCCCCTGTAAGCAGTGTGGAAAGTAAGTACAGCCAATCACAGCATAGCTTTGGAGCTGGACATTATACTGTCATACACAGCTGGACAGCCTGTGCCTTTGTCAACCAACCGCAAACAGCCTCTGTGTACTGTAGTGTCCAGTCAGTGTGTCTGTGTGAACCCCTCTCTCTCTCAGTGCAGTGTTCATGTACTGGAGTGTCCAGTCAGTGTGTGTGTATTAACCCCTCTCTCTCTCTCAGTGCAGTGTTCATGTACTGGAGTGTCCAGTCAGTGTGTCTGTATGAACCCCTCTCTCTCTCAGTGCAGTGTTCATGTACTGGAGTGTCCAGTCAGTGTGTCTGTATGAACCCCTCTCTCTCTCAGTGCAGTGTTCATGTACTGGAGTGTCCAGTCAGTGTGTCTGTATGAACCCCTCTCTCTCTCAGTGCAGTGTTCATGTACTGGAGTGTCCAGTCAGTGTGTGTGTATGAACCCCTCTCTCTCTCAGTGCAGTGTTAATGTACTGGAGTGTCCAGTCAGTGTGTCTGTATGAACCCCTCTCTCTCTCAGTGCAGTGTTCATGTACTGGAGTGTCCAGTCAGTGTGTGTGTATGAACCCCTCTCTCTCTCAGTGCAGTGTTCATGTACTGTAGTGTCCAGTCAGTGTGTCTGTGTGAACCCCTCTCTCTCTCAGTGCAGTGTTCATGTACTGGAGTGTCCAGTCAGTGTGTGTGTATTAACCCCTCTCTCTCTCAGTGCAGTGTTCATGTACTGGAGTGTCCAGTCAGTGTGTCTGTATGAACCCCTCTCTCTCTCAGTGTAGTGTTCATGTACTGGAGTGTCCAGTCAGTGTGTCTGTATGAACCCCTCTCTCTCTCAGTGCAGTGTTAATGTACTGGAGTGTCCAGTCAGTGTGTCTGTATTAACCCCTCTCTCTCTCTCAGTGCAGTGTTCATGTACTGGAGTGTCCAGTCAGTGTGTCTGTATGAACCCCTCTCTCTCTCAGTGCAGTGTTAATGTACTGGAGTGTCCAGTCAGTGTGTCTGTATGAACCCCCCTCTCTCTCAGTGCAGTGTTAATGTACTGGAGTGTCCAGTCAGTGTGTCTGTATGAACCCCTCTCTCTCTCAGTGCAGCGTTAATGTACTGGAGTGTCCAGTCAGTGTGTGTATTAACCCCTCTCTCTCTCAGTGCAGTGTTAATGTACTGGAGTGTCCAGTCAGTGTGTGTGTGTATGAACCCCTCTCTCTCGGCAGGCTGTCTCTCTGCGGGTCGTGTCAGTATCAGTAGTGCTCTGGTCTTCTCATTGCAGCTGTGTCTGTATTAACCCCTCTCTCTCTCTCAGTGCAGTGTTCATGTACTGGAGTGTCCAGTCAGTGTGTCTGTATGAACCCCTCTCTCTCTCAGTGCAGTGTTAATGTACTGTAGTGTCCAGTCAGTGTGTCTGTATGAACCCCTCTCTCTCTCAGTGCAGCGTTAATGTACTGGAGTGTCCAGTCAGTGTGTCTGTATTAACCCCTCTCTCTCTCAGTGCAGTGTTAATGTACTGGAGTGTCCAGTCAGTGTGTCTGTATGAACCCCTCTCTCTCTCAGTGCAGCGTTAATGTACTGGAGTGTCCAGTCAGTGTGTATATTAACCCCTCTCTCTCTCAGTGCAGTGTTAATGTACTGGAGTGTCCAGTCAGTGTGTGTGTGTATGAACCCCTCTCTCTCGGCAGGCTGTCTCTCTGCGGGTCGTGTCAGTATCAGTAGTGCTCTGGTCTTCTCATTGCAGCTGTGTCTGTATTAACCCCTCTCTCTCTCTCTCTCTCAGTGCAGTGTTCATGTACTGGAGTGTCCAGTCAGTGTGTCTGTATTAACCCCTCTCTCTCTCAGTGCAGTGTTCATGTACTGGAGTGTCCAGTCAGTGTGTCTGTATGAACCCCTCTCTCTCTCAGGGCAGTGTTAGTGTACTGGAGTGTCCAGTCAGTGTGTCTGTATGAACCCCTCTCTCTCTCAGTGCAGTGTTCATGTACTGGAGTGTCCAGTCAGTGTGTCTGTATTAACCCCTCTCTCTCTCAGTGCAGTGTTCATGTACTGGAGTGTCCAGTCAGTGTGTCTGTATGAACCCCTCTCTCTCTCAGGGCAGTGTTAATGTACTGGAGTGTCCAGTCAGTGTGTCTGTATGAACCCCTCTCTCTCTCAGTGCAGTGTTCATGTACTGGAGTGTCCAGTCAGTGTGTCTGTATTAACCCCTCTCTCTCTCAGTGCAGTGTTCATGTACTGGAGTGTCCAGTCAGTGTGTCTGTATTAACCCCTCTCTCTCTCAGTGCAGTGTTCATGTACTGGAGTGTCCAGTCAGTGTGTCTGTATGAACCCCTCTCTCTCTCAGTGCAGTGTTCATGTACTGGAGTGTCCAGTCAGTGTGTGTGTATGAACCCCTCTCTCTCTCAGTGCAGTGTTCATGTACTGGAGTGTCCAGTCAGTGTGTCTGTATGAACCCCTCTCTCTCAGTGCAGTGTTAATGTACTGGAGTGTCCAGTCAGTGTGTGTGTATGAACCCCTCTCTCTCTCAGTGCAGTGTTCATGTACTGGAGTGTCCAGTCAGTGTGTCTGTATGAACCCCTCTCTCTCTCAGTGCAGTGTTAGTGTACTGGAGTGTCCAGTCAGTGTGTCTGTATTCACCCCTCTCTCTCTCAGTGCAGTGTTAATGTACTGGAGTGTCCAGTCAGTGTGTGTGTATGAACCCCCCCTCTCTCAGTGCAGTGTTCATGTACTGGAGTGTCCAGTCAGTGTGTCTGTATTCACCCCTCTCTCTCTCAGTGCAGTGTTAATGTACTGGAGTGTCCAGTCAGTGTGTCTGTATGAACCCCTCTCTCTCTCAGTGCAGTGTTCATGTACTGGAGTGTCCAGTCAGTGTGTCTGTATTAACCCCTCTCTCTCTCAGTGCAGTGTTCATGTACTGGAGTGTCCAGTCAGTGTGTGTGTATGAACCCCTCTCTCTCTCAGTGCAGTGTTCATGTACTGGAGTGTCCAGTCAGTGTGTCTGTATGAACCCCTCTCTCTCTCAGTGCAGTGTTAGTGTACTGGAGTGTCCAGTCAGTGTGTCTGTATTTACCCCTCTCTCTCTCAGTGCAGTGTTAATGTACTGGAGTGTCCAGTCAGTGTGTGTGTATGAACCCCCCTCTCTCAGTGCAGTGTTCATGTACTGGAGTGTCCAGTCAGTGTGTCTGTATGAACCCCTCTCTCTCTCAGTGCAGTGTTCATGTACTGGAGTGTCCAGTCAGTGTGTCTGTATGAACCCCTCTCTCTCTCAGTGCAGTGTTCATGTACTGGAGTGTCCAGTCAGTGTGTCTGTATGAACCCCTCTCTCTCTCAGTGCAGTGTTCATGTACTGGAGTGTCCAGTCAGTGTGTCTGTATGAACCCCTCTCTCTCTCAGTGCAGTGTTAGTGTACTGGAGTGTCCAGTCAGTGTGTCTGTATGAACCCCTCTCTCTCTCAGTGCAGTGTTAATGTACTGGAGTGTCCAGTCAGGGTGTCTGTATGAACCCCTCTCTCTCTCAGTGCAGTGTTAATGTACTGGAGTGTCCAGTCAGGGTGTCTGTATTAACCCCTCTCTCTCTCAGTGCAGTGTTCATGTACTGGAGTGTCCAGTCAGTGTGTCTGTATGAACCCCCCTCTCTCTCAGTGTGTCTGTATGAACCCCTCTCTCTCAGTGCAGTGTTAATGTACTGGAGTGTCCAGTCAGTGTGTCTGTATGAACCCCTCTCTCTCTCAGTGTAGTGTTCATGTACTGGAGTGTCCAGTCAGTGTGTCTGTATGAACCCCTCTCTCTCTCAGTGCAGTGTTCATGTACTGGAGTGTCCAGTCAGTGTGTCTGTATGAACCCCTCTCTCTCTCAGTGTAGTGTTCATGTACTGGAGTGTCCAGTCAGCGTGTCTGTATGAACCCCTCTCTCTCTCAGTGCAGTGTTAATGTACTGGGGTGTCCAGTCAGTGTGTCTGTATGAACCCCTCTCTCTCTCTCAGTGCAGTGTTC